>NC_056742.1:477218391-477375891 GCF_019279795.1 Protopterus annectens
CTAGAAACGAATATTCATCTACATATAAGGAAATGTGATACGACTGTTCCTCTAAACAGTCTTGGATCGCTTGAGTTAAATGGTAGTTTCTGGAAAGTGTTTTAAGACTTCAGGGACATTTTAATTTTATACATTCTAGATGAGCTTGTTGCTTCTGATGGCTGACTGCAATTTTCATTTAATCACAGAATGATTATTGGAAATTGCAAAGAGTCGTGTAATACTTGTTTAAGTTTTACTTGTATATTCTGTCAAAAACATTTGCACAAATCAGACTATGCAAAGAATTTTGTTGCCAGTCCTGCATCATGCCTTCACTGCCATGTCATCTGTTAGGTATTGCCTGAACACACTCACTACAAGCTGCACATCTGAGGTTTTTCAGTTGTGCTGGCCATGGTCTTGGCCATTTATTCTAACTCATTATAAAGTAATAATCTGACGATAATTCAAAACTCTGTTAACCTGAGTGGCCAGAGTATAATCTCACACATCTAGCGGCATGGCCGCCATCAGTTATCGACATTTGAGTCAAGGAGTATCGGTATCTTGTACACTAATGAGCAGACTCACTTTCAGACATGATGATGAATATGCACAACCACTTTAAATATGGAAAAAAAGAAGTATTTATTACGAGCTGTTCTAATTCTACTTTCATGATGTTGAGTTGCTAAACCAATATATGATCATTTTTTCCAGGATCTGTTTGCTCATGATGGATAACATCTCAAAATAATCTGATGGAGTATTCTCTGAGCCAAACAAGGTGATCACTATTTATTTAGTTTAGGTATGTTCACTTTTCTCTGAGTTGGAGTAACCTCATAGTGCAAATATATAAGTAGGGCTTGGTGTAGTGGTAAATGAGATTGTCATAATACCGTTCAGAACTGTTTATGTTGACCATTTGTATGAATAACAAATGACTACGAGTACATATATTTAGTGCTTATATGAATTTCAGTTATTGGGGTTCATTTTGAAATGTGCAAGCAATTGGCTTTAGAGCGTGTGCATTTAGGTCTAATGTAACAGACCGGCACAGCAGACCACTGTTACCTTACAATTTGAGTGGATAAGGCAAGCTGTTTCTTCCTATCCCAGACCTCCAGAGTGTGTTATTCCTAATATGAGTGCTGAAGCCTCCAAGTAAAACTACAGAGCCATTAGATGGTACTCTAACAAGTGTTAATACCATGGTCTCTGAGACTGCTAAGCACATAATTATAAAGAGCAGGGTTTTCTTTTCTGTAACTGACAGTCATATTCAATGGATTCCCTCATCTGTAGGGACAAACTCCAACGCTACCACACCTAGATGGGGACTCATGAGTTATGAGATTCCCATACTTGGTTAAGGCTTCCTTTGAGGGGAACTCTACATTATAAGACAAGTCATCCCAATCAACAAATCTGGTTCCAGTGCAAATGCTTTGTGTAGAGTTAAAGCCATTTGTAGCCGTCATCATTTTCCTGTTCACTCTACAAACGTTGTCTTCTTTCCCATCACTGAAGTGACATTGCAGTTATTTATTTATTTATTTATTTGATATTTGTTTACTGGGATAGTCCAACTGGGTTACATAACCTGTTTTCAGTGTAGGCCAGGGGAGAAAAGCTCCACATATAAAACTTTGTTACACATATTATACACAGCTCCACATTTATACCTTTCTTACACATATTATACCATAGGCTTCATATATAAATACACTAATAGATTAATTATAGGCAGGCACTAGGGTTACTTTTGTTTTAATAGTAGAATATTTGCATTTTACATTCATACATAAATTGATATAAGCTTCTTTGGGTAAATAGTATTTGCTTAGACAGAGTGTCATGGCACAGATTGGAGTGGGTCAATCAGAATATTAGTCCTTTGGCAAATGAGTAAAATGCTGGAGACAGTAGATTAGCCTGAGCAAGGCATGTGCATAACCATGATTTATTTAGATGTTCTTTTAGGGAGGTTTTAAAGCGAGGTAGGCTAGGAGTTAACCTAATAGGTGGGAGGATGTTCCAAAACTTGGCAATAGAATATGAGTAAAGTGATTTTCCTTGGTTTCAGAAAAGTTTGTAGGTTTTGAGAAGGTTTTTTGTCTTTGGATCTGAGTGTTCTGTTTGGTTTGTAATGATGGATTAGTTTAACTTGGGCAGGACAGGCTTATAGAAGAGTTTGTGGATTGTAGTTAGGTATAGTTCTTTTAGTGGTATACTGTGATGTGTATGGTAGTTTGTTGCAAACTTTGCTACTTTGTTGTAGCATTGTTCCATTCTAATTTTGGTGGAGTTTTATAGATTGGTTAGTATACAGGAACCACAGAATAGGGAAGGGAGCAGTAAGGTTTTAGCCAGGGTGGTTTTAGAAAAAGTGGTAAGAAACTGTCCATTTCTGTTCTAGTTTTATATGTATCTTCTTCATGTTTTATTGGATATGTAGGTCAAAGTTGAGTTTGTTATCAATAATAACACTTAGAAGTTTAGTCTCTTGTACATTTTCTAAGATGGTTTTGTCAGCTGCAAGAATATCGAATTGGTCTAGGCTGAGGGTGGTATTTTTGGGGTGAAAGACTAAGTAAGACTATATAAGAAGCAATTTCCATTGATGAGGCTACTCTACTATAATCTGTCCTGCATGTGCCTCCTATTTGAATGGCATTACATCTAACCTCAAACCCTTTGCCTTGTAGGTGGTGATCTCATGGAATGGTTCCCTGTGTCATTCACAGGCAGGGTATGATCAGGTTATGTGGAGCACCTAACAATCATATGTTTACAAATAAAAACTATCCACGAACCTGGATGCACGTATGTCCTGCTTCCCAAGTTTCAAACACTGCTTTTGTAATTTCTTCAAAAAATTATGAAGGTTAATTTCAATGAACTGGCCGTTGTGTGCCCTTTCCATTTGGATCACTTTGCCAAGGTCGACCCATCCAGGAGCTTGGAGCTCTAGACAACATAGGTTTGAGAATGACAAAGGCATGAAAACTATTCAAATGTGCTAGAAGATGGTCCATTTTACTTTATATTTTATTTCAAAGAAAAAGAATATGGTCCTTTGTTTCCACTCCTTATAGATTCATGGTAAATTCCCCACCCCATACCCATTCAGACACGATTGCACCCATCTCATTTCACCTCTTAGGCTGACACCCAGCATCCCTTATTAATTCAATCCTAGCCTGCACCACCTTATGCATCCACACTATCCTATACCCCTCACCCATCAACTTATAATCTACCCTCCCTCATTTCCCTTCACCCACCCTTCCTCATCAATAAGTATATTCATATTATTTTAGTCTATGCAGCGTCTATGCAGCCTATGTTTGATGTTATGATCTTGGCCATATCGTCTTCAAACATTTAAAAGTACAATCTACTGAAGGGGACCTATATATATACATATATATATATATATATATATATATATATATATATATATATATATATATATATATATATATTTATGGGTCTACTTCTATTCGCTGACAGCCCATTTCACTGAAACCCATTTGGTTGACAGCTCATTTCATCGACAAACATTCTAGGTAGGGGGCTGCGCCCCCCACACCCCCCCCCAATGTGGGGGGTTGTGCCCCCCCACACCCCTTCAACTATATATAACAACTCCACAGTTGCACAACAGTGGGGAGGGGGCCAAAACCCAGGTTTTTGCCTTGAATACTTTTGTCAATGAAATGAGCTGTCAACCAAATGGGTTTCAGTGAAATGGGCTGTCAGCGAATAGAAGTAGACCCATGTATATACATATCAAACACCACCAGCATTTGTATGATACTTTTAGTAGAATCTGTATTGCTTCAAAATGGATCCTGACAACATGGGTCTGTCTTATTTTTTCCACTGTCTTGGTATTTCCTAGTGCCATCATAATAGACTGGAACTTATATCTAATAAAGAAATGCTTAGATAAAGAGGCTGTAGCTCCTTAGTAAGCAAAACAACATCTAGGTGTTTAGCTTTAAATGGTCAGGGGCTATAGCCTGATAGATAACAAAATCTTTGCTTAGGAGCTTTTACAGTATAAAATGTTTGTTTGGGGAGACAAGACCTTCATTGCTTAGTTCAGAGGTTCATAGCTGTATACTAGGGTAATGACCACTAGGGCCCTTATAAGACTAGCTATGCAACCCAAATGTGACCCACAAATCTGATTTACATAGTGGTGATTTACTGACTGCCTCTGTTCATCAGATACATAGGTGCCAGACAAGGAGTGGATTTCTAGTTACCCATCCATTGGTCCAAGTTGTGATTAATTAACTTTAGGAAGGAACTCTGCTTAACATAGATGGGAAGCCTGCTCAAGAGAATGGAAATTCTCTGAGAAATATATATGACTCTCCAACACATCCTATTTATGTTGCAAGCAAAATTTAGGTATTTTGATACCGTAGTTCTAATGCTGTTTGTTTTGTGGATGTGCAAAAGGCCGTTCAGAACAGGGTCCAGTGAAACCTTGTATGCCAGGCAAAGATCACCTCTCAGCAGTTTGTATGATGTAGAGTAAAGAGACAGGGCTTTGAGGTGATCAGCATAGAACATTGTGTTTCCTCCTTACATTTTTTGTAAGGAGCCTTTGTGAACATTCCAGTTGCTGCATGTTTCTGGTCAGGTACTTACCAAAGGAAGCGTTATACTCTATGGTACGTCTGATGAGGACTGGGTACGTCTGATGAGGACTGAGTAGGGCTGTATAATGATCTTTCTCTGGACCTGGTTACCATGCCCTTACTTGTAGAATTTTCTTACTACATTGGACACATGTTGGCCAAAGACTAGGTTACTATCCCCAATTCCTGACTAGTGAATCAACTTTAAGGGGTGTTTTATTGGTGATGTAGTTACTTGGCTGGCTGACTTTCCAAAAGGTACTATAATGCATTTCTTGGCAGTGAGTCTTACGCCATGACTTTGGCACCAGACAGTTGTCTGTGTTAGACCATCCTGAAGGATGTTATTGTCTTGGGGGGATTCAGAGACTACTCCCACTTAAAGTCAAAAGTCAAAGTCAAAGTAAACTTTATTGTCACTTCGATTCACACAAGTGCGAACCGAGCAAAATTACATTTATTCGGACTCAATGTGCATGCAGTACATTGACTGCATTTAACATGATGATAATACACAAAATTCTATAGACACAGGCAAACACAACAATAATAAATACTTGCATTATTACACTGATTTAACAGATTGTCACTCATTACTAAGTTATTAGCTTATTTTCACTGGAAAAATTGCACTTAAGCGATTTATTTAAGGCCTACATTTATATTGCAATGTAAGACAGTTCAGTTTGATTACTGCTGACTTTGCTGTCTGGGTGTGAGTAAGACCTTGTTACATATTGCACTATAGTTTGCAATCATATAAAAACCTGGTCAGCCAGAGGGCTTTGAAATTAGCTTTGACGTCTGAGAAATAGAAGAGGAGCAGGCCCAGCACAGAGCTCTGACAAACTCCACTGGTGACCAGTCTCTTTGTGGAGGGGGCTTCACTGATCCCAACTTCTAGGATCCTATCCATGAGCCAGCTAGCTATCCAATGTGTTATAAAAGGTTTTATTGCTAGTTCCATAAGTTTGCTGGCAATGCATGAGTGGGGTATTGTGTAAAATGCTTTAGCCAGATCTAAGTAGGCATAATACACCATGTTCTCCCCATCCATTGCTTTAGTGACCTTTTCAGAGATGTCTGCCAGGTTCAACAAGCATAACCTTTCTTTGACAAAGGCAAACTGGGATGGATCCAGTGTCTGGAGATTTTCTATGTCCTTGTTGATAATTTCCATGGCTTTGAAATTAAGGCTAGTCAAACTAATGGGTCTGTAGTTTCCAGAATTTGATAAAGGTCTTCCCTTAAGAAGGGAGATGACCATCTCAGTCCTCTTTTCTTGTGGCACAATAGTGATTCCAGGCTGTTCAGGAGACACCACAGGATGTTATTGGGGTCCACTGATGTTATGTTCTTGGCTTAACTGAGTGCAGCCAGTAGATGCTCCCTAGTTATAGTTGGAAAGGTTGTGTTTCATGGGGATGGTTATAGATGAGAGGGGGGATAAAGTTGGAACTGAATTTGTCCACTAACAGGTTTTCTATATTGCCAGTCTCAGTGAACATGGCACTATTAACTAACAGTTCAGCACCTTACTATGTGCTCCCCTTGAGGTTTCTGACATAGCTGAAGAAGGCCTTATGGTTACCTTTCACTTGGGAGGCTATTTTAACCTTAAAGTTGGCTTTGTTTGAGCTAATTAGCCTTCTCAGTTACCTAGTTAGTTTAATGCAAGAGTTTTTACATTAACTTAATGAGTTTTGCCTATTTTTTCCTTTTGTTATATATCCTGTTTAATTTGAAATGTCACCAGGGTGGTTTGTTTCTGGGGTTAGTTTTGGAGTTACTTCTGGTAGGTACAGCAGCCTTTATGCAGCCATTAATATGGCCGTACAGAGTTTCTGAGAGCAATTCAGCACAGACTGCTGTGTTCTTGGAGTTTGGAGGGTCACTGATTTTTGACCAATCATCCACTATTAAAAGGTAGTTTGCCTTGGAATAGTTCCTATGTAGTCCCCCACAAACATGTGTTCTATTACAGTAATGGAGATCATTCTGTGTTGCATGAATTTTATTTTGTACCTCAGCAGCTGGTGCCTCAAAGTCATATTTCAAGCCATCTGTGAGTTGCTGTAGCAGAAATAACCTTTTGGGCCCAGTCTTGACATGCTGTCAGGTGCACTGCTGTTGTGTCAGCTCACAGCTAAATTATTTCCACCTTCAGCAGTTTGAAATCACTACAGGAAAATTTTCTTTCATGACTTTTGTCAGTAATATAGTGCTTATTGCATGAGTGTGGGTCTTTGTATGAGAGTAGGTTTTCATCTTATTATTGTCTGAGAGTGGGTTTTACTGTATGAGAGTTGGCAATTATTCAATTGTGTCAGATTTACAATGAGTGCAAATGTGGTAGTATTAAAAGAGCCAGAGAACGGCATTCCAGCTAAGCATTTGTTTCATAAATATGGAAGAGACAGTTGTAATTAGTAATCATTTGGCAAAATGGTCTGAGCTTACAAAAAAATGATAGTGCATTGCAGTTCCCTGAGGGTGGAACTTTCAATAAGGTTATTTTAGAAAATCTTTAAATGAAACTTAAACAAAAAGGAAACAAAGTACTCACCTCTTGTTGGTCAGTTTTTAATGACTGGCAAGAAGAATCTAAAAATAAGAAAAGGAATATATAGTTAGAATTTTAGAACTTAATTCTGCAACACTAAAAACACAGCTGTAGACAGCTGCTGGAACAGTTAATGCATTACAGAAATGTGCTGGAGACAATTTGCTCAGTACTTTTACACTTTTACCTTTTAAAACAGTTAGAAATATTAAAGAACATTCAACCAGACTCTCCTGACAATGACTGGCCCCTGCTTCCCTCCACACCCCCTCCCCTTATGCAGATCGACTTGCCTTTTATGAAGCAGACTGGCATCCCTCTGCAGGGTGCAGGCAGTAGGGGAATGACTTGAGGATAGCCTCTTTGCTGTGTCCCCTTTACCTCCCAAATCACTTCTAGTGCACCAACCTACCCTAAAGGTTCTGTTTATAGCAAAAGATTCTAACAACAGTGACAACATATTACCTCAAATTCTGACAAATGTTAATGAGAACAGCAAACAAATGCAATCAGTTCCATCCAAAGTAGGTGTGTTTTTTGCAAAAATAAATGTAAATAAAACTAAAAAGATTTGGTAAAAGCACCTGATATAGCAAAGTTACTACATTAAAGAGATTTAAGAGGTTAATTACCCAATTTCCAATAATTATTGAATGTGAAAAATACAGGTGGAACCCACTCCCTCACCCAAGTTCCAAGGATGCATCTGCTTCTGACTCATCCTCTGATGATGATAACCCTGCTGCCACCTCACCATCTAGTACTCAAACTCACCCTTTGAAGGAAGAACCTAACTGGGAGCAGCCCTTGACAGTGATGCAGAGCCTGCTATAACAGTAGTCTGCCAGTAGACTGAAGAAGATATTCAATTTATTATAGACACTGTCCTTTTCTTTAGCCAAAAATATGTCCTTTCCATTTACTAGCCAGCTCAATGTTCAAGCCCCAGTGCAGGTGGAGAGACAATCACCAACTTTGATTACTACTTAAAAGTCACCAATTTGGCAACAGGATCAATAGGACAACTATGCATTGGGGACACAGCTATTTCCTTTGCTAGCAGTAGACAAGGAAGGTCCTTTTGTTAACATTACATATGCAATCCCTTTCCTTATTGACAGAGGAGTAGCTCTATCCATAATAGCTTTATTTAATGTGAAATGCCTCACACTCTCTATGAAAAGGTATAGGTGGATCTCTGGGATTCCCTTTGATTATCCAGAGACAAAGTCTATCCCAATTCAAACCAGTCCAATGCAAGATTAGTGTGTTTTTATTGTAGGAAATTCTGCCTTTTTAAATCTATTAGGTAGGGATTTGTTGTGTAAATTGAACTCTACTGTGTTTTGCACTCTGAATAGAGTCATTTCCAGACATCCTGAATTAGCTTTTCCCTCCTGGGTCCTGTTCAGATGACGATACACTATTCATAATACTTAGATTGGAACAGACCTCCAGTGTGACTGATTTGGAAAGACTTGAAGCTGTTCCCTCAGAGATATAGACTACTCAGGACAATGATGTAGGACTCATAAAGAATGTAGAACCAGTTAGGGTAACTTTAAAACCTTATGAGTCTCTACCAGTGGTAATCCAATACCCCTTATCAATGGAGGCAGGGAAAAGACTTTACCTATCATTGCTTTACTACTTCAGTAAGGAATAGCAGTTCTTACAGGAGGATTGTGTAATACACCTATTTTACTGGTTAAGAAATTGGGCCAAGACACATATAGGTTTGTACAAGATTTAAGAGCAGTCAAGTGATAATAGTGCCAATTTTTCTTGTAGTGCCTAATCTGGTTACTATACTAAGCTCTAATCCTCTGACACCTGCCACCTTTTCAGTGATTGACATTTCCTCTGGTTCCTTTTCTATTCCCATTCACCCAGTCACTCATTATTTGCTTGTTTTTTCTTAGAGTGGTAAAACAGTATACATGAACAACATTACCTTAAGGATAAATATAATCATCTACCCTTTTCTCTAGAGAGATGATGAAATGACTAGATAGAACTGAATTTCCCTGTAGTCTGCCCTAATACAGTACATGAATGATTTGCTTTTTGTTTCTGATTCTTATTCTAGCTGACAGGATACTACTTGTCTTTGAACTAAGTTAGCCAAACTGGGATTTGTAGTTAATATGAAAAAAAAATAGCAGTTGTGGAAGGCACAAGTCCAGTGTTTAGGGTATCTTATTTCAGAAGGATCCCAGTAGATTTTTACCCTCCTATATTAGTGCTGTTCAAGGTGCAGGCACATCTTACAATGGTCAAGCAGCTGTGGGCTTTCTTGGGACTGACAAGTTAATGCTGACAATGGATTTTAGTTATGCAAAAGTAGTAAAGCCTTTGAAAATTTTATTGAAAAAAAGACACCCTATGTCCTTGCCTTGGCAAGAACACCACAACCAGGCTTTTGTTCAACTAAAAACTTTGTTTTCAAATCCTCTCAATCTCATTACTCAAAGAAATTCTTCCTGTTTTGTTGTGAAAGGAAAAACTACTGTTAGGGTTATTAGCACTGTGTAGAAATGATGGTTTGAGACCAGTTGTTTATTTCAGAACAAGTCTCCCCACTGCCTTACGGTGATGGCCATAACAGTGCACACAGTAGAAATGGGGCTATTCTAGCTCTCAGGCAGGTGACTTTTGTGGCAGTTCCATATTCTGTATAAGCATTGTCACTATAATACAGTATTTGACATCATCTAGGCTGTCTAAGTATGAATTGTCTTTACTTAATCCTTCTTTCCAGATTATTAGATGTTCCCTTCTTAATTGTGCTTCTTTAATCTCTATTGCAGATGAAGGTGAACCTTGTTGTTAACCATGTGTGTCCTCCCAGATCAGATCTAAAAGATGCCCCTTACTGATCTCTGAGTTGTTTCTAATTGTTGATGGATCCTGTGTTCAAAAAAATGGTTTGCCAGCATTTTCTGGGTGTACAGCAAACCAAGTAGTATTGACTAGGTAATTGAATGCAAATGTTTCTGCTCAAATAGTTGAACCTGCAATTAAATTAGCAAAGGACAAAAAAGTTAAGATTTTTACAGATTCAACCTATGCATATGGAGTAGTATGTGATTTTGAGACACTTTGGAGAGAAAGATGGTATATAACATCATCATGAACTCTTATTACAAATTCTGTTTTTGTTAATGAACTTTTAAATGCACTTTTGTTACATAGGGGAATAGCTGTGGTCAATTGTGCTGCTCATAAGACTAATGATCTTATATTTCAAAAGGAAATGTATTTGCTGACATGGTAGCCAGACAAGCTGCATTTTCTTAGCCTGGTTAGGCTTCAGTTTTACAGCATCTGCAAGTGACTAATACACTTGTCTGTTTACATGAAGTGTTGTCTTTTCAGAATCAAGCTGATGACTCCAAACAGATGTGGTGGATATGTACTGGCTGTAACCACACTCCGGGCTCATTATGGAGCCATGCATATAAGCGGCTGCTAGCCCACATTCTTTTCTAGCCCAGTTGGTATTGGATTGTCATTTACCCTCTCATTTGGGGAAAAATGCATGAATAAGACAAACTTTGACTGATTGGTATGCCCCTCACATCTCCAAAGGCTTTCAGCATTTTATAAATACTTGTACAGTATATGCTCAATTTAATATGTCAAAAATGTTCCTGTTCCTATGCAGTTTTTAAAAAAGCTGTAGAAATGACTTCCAAGATGGATGCATACCCAGTAACACCTGAATTTCAATTCTCCTAGTGTAAAAACAGAAAGTCAGAAAAGAGAGACTGTGTATTTGTATTTTGTTTAAATTTCAGTTACTGACTATTGGGTGCATTGCCTGGATACCAGCAAAGAAGAAATATAGAGAACCTGAAAGAAAATCAATTAACAGAATCTGAGTGAAAAACACTGGCTGGGAAGAATCCTTTATCTCTACAGCAAAAAGCAGTTCATGCAACAGCTTTGATGCAAGATATGTCCTCCAGTAATCTAGAGGAAAAAATAAGTCAATTTTCTTAAAGCTGATTAAAATAAATGAAACCTGAAAGAATATAACAACTCAAATAACAAATGGTTGGAAAAATGGAAGAAGCCTTAAACAGGTGTGAGAGGACAGAGAACATAGTGAAAACCTATGACTTTCTGCTGTACCAGAAGAACTGGAAGGAATGAACTGTATTAATTTTATGAAAGAACAAATAAGCAACTGGGTTGGTATTCCACAGTATGAGATGCTAATAGAAAGGCACATCATATGTGTGTTCCAAACTTGGCTATGAGAAAGCAGCCAAGACCTCTAATGATAAAGATGCAATCCTGCCAGCAGAAAGAGTTGATTCTGACAAAACTGTGGCAGAAGAACAAAGTACTAAAAGTGGGAGATAGCAGAGTGTTTGTGGAAAATTATTACTTTCTGTACACTAAGCAGAACAGGAGTAAATTTATTCCAGCAATCAGGGAATGTCAAGAATCACATGTGAGGTTCAAGCTGTACCCAACTATCTTCAGAATATTTTTCCTGGAAGGTCAAATTTATTTTTGATGCAGAATATGCTAGGAGGAAATGCAAAAGTTTGTCCAACAAAAAGTGAGCTATCAAACAGAAGGGGCTCTGCTTATTATTTTTATGATAATAAAGCTCATAGAAAGAGACTGCGCCATTGAAACCTTTTTCAATGTTCCAAAGGAACTGCTTGAGAAACAGAAAGAAAGGACAAGAGTTGGCTAGAAGAAACCGAAGTATGCCCTGAAATAAACCAAAGGCTGAAGTTGGGAGATAGAGTCAACAGGAATAAAATGCATCTAAGAAATTAATAAATAAATGTGGGGTTACAAAGTATCAATCGCATTTGTGTAATATGGTAGAACAAAAAAAACTGGAATATTTGGACTTTTTAGACTTTTGTTAAACATGTAGGGTCTCGAAAGGATATGTCCCACTTCATGTCATTTATATTTGGAAGAACATTAAGTAAAGGGAAAGAGGAGGGAAAGAGGGAACTGTAAGTAAAACTGTTTTTGTTCTTAACAGCATTTTTATAAAATATGACATATACTACATTTTATAAAGTAAAGCTTTTTCAGTTATTTTGTGTGTAATAAGGATAGTAAAGTAAACAGATGCCATTTTCCTTATTTTTTTTCTTTCTTTTTGTTCAGTTTTAAAAATGTAGGCACTGCATTGTAAAAAATAGAAGAATGCCTGGACAAAAGAGCATGATATAAGTAAAATGGCTATGTCCTTTTTTACTTTTGCATTGGACAATGACTGGATTAAGGCCCATGGCTCAATCTAACAACACATTTTAAGGGAAACCAAATAAAAGTACAATGAATGCAATGAAAAGTTTTTGAAAAGTTTTCGTTTAGCAAATAAATGCTCACAGTGTAACATGAGAAGGATTGTAGCTGAAGGCAATTGTGTATCTGGTTCCATGGAGACAAGCTGATAAGGGCAATCAATATAGAATATGTTTTTATTTTTTCATTCAATGGCTAGAATATAATGTTTTCTGAAAGCATTCAACTTGTTTTCTACATCTAGAAAAGGAATAAAGATAAAAAGAACAAACAGCACTTCATGTAAGTACCATGCATTTTAGCATGGATAACCTTCAGTATAGGTAATTTCAAGCCTATGAGTGTAGTTATCAGTCTGATATAATTACTCTTATTAGGAGGGTTAAACTTCATTATTTGAAGATGTACATTGTTTTTTGTATTTGTATTAAGCTAATAGGTTATGGGGTATTATGGGAAGTGTTTATTTTCAGGATTTTCATTAAAAAAACAGTATTGTAAGATGTGACATGGCTTCAAATGGATATGAAAACCTGTATAAAAGATCAAACTGCCAAGCATTAATGAATACATGCAAAACAAAGACTTTAACTAGACATTTAAAAAGAGCTGTTATTCATAAAAGATGGGAATAAGAATTTCTTATCATAATGACAGCACTTTCCATATTATCTTTAAATGTGACTGGTCTCACAAAAGAGTAGTGAACTATTTTGAAAGATACAGAGTGGAAATAGTTATGCTACAGGAGACACACTTGGAAAGAAATGAGTATGTGAATTTGACAAATAAAGGATTTCAAGATGGTTATTCAGTGGAATATCTGGGACAAAGAAAAAGGGGAGTACGTATATTAATTGCAAGAAGAGCTCCAATAGTGACAGAAGAGGGTAAAATAGATAATGGTTGATTTGCAGTACTAAGGTGGTACAGGCAAGTGAGGAGGATTATGTTGGTATGCATTTATAGTTCACCTAAAACTGCTACAATGGAGCTAAGGAAAGATCTGGGAGAAATGATCTGCTTTCAGCAGGGAATATTACTTATAGGTGGGGACTATAATTTGATCTGAGACAGTGAGGATGTATATGTGGGGTCTAGGAGAGAAATATAACAAAAAAGGGTAAATTTTTAAAGACATTTATGAAAATACTTGGTATGGAAGATGTGAATTCAGTAGTAAGGGCTCAGAGAGAATTTGCATATTATTCCCCAAGGTACAAAAACTGGGATACGCTACACAGAAATTATATTTTATAGGAACATGTGCATTTAATTGAAAATTTTGGTATGTACCCAATAACTATTTCAGACCACTTACCAGTCATACCTAAAATAAAAATGTAGGAAAATGAAATACAAATTTGCTTCCCCACCTATCGCTTAAACAGAGAAGATTTAAGGAATGAGCAGTGGAAATTATTCAGGAGTTATTAAGAAAGATAGAAATTTCTTCATAAAAATATATCTAGGTAGAGGGATAAAATGGACAAAGAGTTTAAAGATACAGCAGAAATAAAATAAAAAGAGATATGTTAAGTATTGTAGAATAGGATGATTCTCTCAGAACAAAAATAGGTGCAACCACAGAGTATTAAAGAGAAAATAAGGGACTGACTTGATAATATACATGAGCTTAGAAAGATTGCTGTTAAGCAACTGTTTCTTAATAATAACTCCTAACCACAAAAGGTTTTAGTACAATGGTTCATGAATCAGCAAGTAGAAAGGATTATTGCCAAGCTTAAGGAGCATATAACAAGGAAAATAGCCAGAGATTCTGTAGACATATTAAAACATTTTGAAACTTTTATGAAAATCTGTATAAAGCAGAGAAATGTAGAAATTAAGAAAAAGCCCAAACAGAAATGTTTATGGAAGAATTAATCATGTCAGGATTAGAGGTTGATGAGACTCAATTGCTAACAGTTTGTAGAGGAAGAGATAACATAAAAATGGTGATGTATAACCAGTCCGTAGATCAGAGTATAATGTGTGTGTGATTTATCTTTAAGAAGCATACGAGACTGTACGTGCATGTTTACATTCCAGACACTTGCAATTCCTAGTGTCATTTTGTAGAAGCAGCCAGAGAGTAAGCATGCATGATCACAGTTGTTAGTTTGTATATAAGTTACTTAAGTCCTAGTCAATAAGCCTCTATAATGATGTGTTTGCATGAAATAAAGCTGCTTGAACAGAACCCAAGTGTGTAAAAGTGCTTACATGTGTGCTTATTGCTGTGCATGTACTTCAAAGAGTTCATTGTGTGCAAAGTGCAACTATTTCATGCAATCCAGGCAAAGCATAGCTATTTTGAAAAGTTCTTGTCCTGGGTGTGTCTATTTGCAAAGTGCCGCCATTACAGAGTGCTTACTGTAAAGAGTTGCCTAACAAGGTACCACCATTTTGGGAACATTTCAGTGTGCTGTATGCAATTATTACCTAAGTGCAATTACTTCAAAAGTTATTAAGTTTTGGGCAACAGATGTTCAATTCATTCGTATTGTGCAATTGCTTGATATGTTTCTTACGTTGCTAAGAGGTGTTTTCTTGCAAAAGATGACATTACAAGGGCACTGTAAAGCATGTGAATTACATAGTCACATCATAAAGTTCTCAAATGTTTCTTAAAGTGATGACTGTAGCAAGTGATTGTGCATGACTGTAGAATTCATGTCTTCATTGATAAAATTTTGAAAATGTATTACTTTAGTATTTCTGCCATTACTGATTCTGAAAATATCGAAAAGCCCCAGAAGTTATTTCACATAATTCCAAAAGTATTGAAATGCTTGAAAAGTTTATTTCACAAAGCTCAGTTAAGAATCGACCAAAAAGTGTATTCTGCAAAAGCCAGCTAAGTATCAAAAGCCTGAGAAGTTTATTTCACAAAATCCAGTTATTCAAAAGTACTGAGTTTCTTCATTCACATAATTCTGATAAGCTCAACAAAAGTAAAAAATTCAGACCACAAAGGCAGTGAGCAAGTACTGTGTGTGTGCCAGAAACCTATGCATATGTGTATGTGTGTATATGCATGCTTGTTCACAAGACCCTTCCCTGGTATGTGTTAATATGGCACAAGGATTTTGAAAACCCTTACCACTTATGTTTGATCCAAATATTGCAGAGAAATGGAGAGTATTTGAAAAGAATACAATATTTTTATACAAGCAGCTTATGCAGATAGAGATGCATGCAACAAAGCATTACTTTTGCTAAACCTAGCAGGGTCAGAGGCCATAGAAATTGACCGTTGATTTGTAAATGCACCAACAGTATATGAAGGAGAAGGTGCAGACTGCCATATTACAAGCTGAGTCAAGGGAAGATCCTGAGTGTTTAAATGCAAATTCAGAGAAAAGTGCAACCCCCAAACAAATATTATGTTAGAGAGGCATTTGTTTTACACAAGAAATCAGAAGCCATGGGAAACATTTGCAACTTATATAAATGACTTGGAAAACAAGGCTAAAATGTGTAAGTTTGGTGATCTAACAGATGAGCTGATAAAGGACAAGCTTATATGTGGTATTAATAGTACTGCTGTGAGAAAGATTTTACTTTGTGACAGTGATTTAACATTGAGTAAAGCGATAGAGATTTGTCAAATCCATGAGATGACAGAAAGACATACAAGTATTCTTGTGGGTGACAGCAGTATGTTTTCAGTTCATTCAAGAACAAACGTAGCTAGTATGCAACAGGTGGAAAACAAGAGCAGGCCTAAGCACATGGCAGGCAAGAGTTTCCAAAGAAGGTGTTAAGCTTTCCAGAAAGTTCTAAAAAGGGTGCAACCACCAGCTCAGTGCAACGTAAACAGGAATCAGAAAATCCCAAATCTAGCTTCATTGCTATCTCAATTGTGATGTGAATCATGAGTCTAAAGGTAAAAAGTGCTTAGCATTTGGTCAGCAATGGCACAAGTGTAAAAAGTAGAACCATTTCCAAAAGTTTTGCAAATCAAGTAAGCTTCACACAGTTGTAAAGAAAGGTCACACAAAGAAGCAAGTTGATCAAGTAGAGCCGAAACAGTCAGCTTTCTATGTAGATGGTGTATCAGTGATTGGCAAATAAGCTGATGCAGTAAACTTATTAGAGATAAGTGAAGTGCATTGTTCTTTCCAGATTAATGGAAAATCCAGGGAGCTCAAACTAGACACTGGCTCTAATTGTAATTTTATATCAGCAGACACATTTACAAGAGGGAGAACTAAAGAACACCTCATTGTAACCAGCAGTGCGAGACTTGTTGCTTATGGAGGTGAAGAAATTCAGAATTAATGTTTAGTGATGATTTCATGTTATTTGGCTGAGAACTGTTATTATTCTAAATAGTCAGAAGGCCAGAGCAATATTTATTGGGTCTCAAAGATAGTTTAGGAATGAATATACTTTCTTTTGCTAAAGAAGTTCATCATGTGAGTGCAGTTCCGAGCTCCAATTTCTATGAAGCCATTTTCTCAGAGTATATTTTAGTTTTGGACGACAAATTTTGCAAGCTTCCAGTTGTGTGTTCCATGAACTTAGACTCAGAGATCACTCCAGTAGTCAAACCAGTAAGAGAAGTTCTGATAACCATGCAAGATAAAATTAAACCTCATTTGGATAAAATGGTGCAGCAAGGTGTGATTTGTCCAGTCACAGAATCTACAGAATGGGTGTCATCCATGGTAACTACTCACAAAAGAGGCACAGATGAAATTAGAATATACATTGACCCTACAGATCTTAACAAAGCATTAAGAAGACCTTTTCCAATATGCAGAGTTGAAGAAGTTGCAGCTCTAATACCGAATGCCACTGTATTTTCTGTTTTGGATGGAAAGAGTTCATTTTGGCAAGTGTTGCTTAATTGCAAATCCTAATTTCTAACCACTTTGGGTACTCCGTTTGGCAAATAGAGATTCCTAAGGATACCATTTGGAATAAATTCTGCAAGAGAAGTGTTTCAGAGTGCAATGAAACAGATTCTTTCAGGTTATCCTTTTGCCATAATACTAGAAAATCTATTAGCTGGAGGTAATGATGAAGCAGAGCATGTAAAAAAAACTAAAAAAAGTTCTAGACAGAGCACATGAAGTGAACTTAAAGCTAATTTCTCTGAAGTGCAAATTCAGACTTCCATGTACATAGGTCATTTGTTTACAAGTACAGGCTTGAGACCTGACCCGACCAACCAAGCAGCTATTCTAGAGATGACAGTGCTGACAATGTATAAGGTTTACAAAGTTTTCTGGGCATGGTCAACTATTTAAGCAAATTCATACCAGACTTCAGTGAGCTGACAGCACCTTTAAGAGAGCTAACATGCAAAAATGTGGCATGGTCATAGTTAGAAAATCATCAGAAGGCATTTGAAGACCTTAAGCAGAAAATTGCCACCATACCTACTTTAAGATACTATGATGTCAACAAACCAGTTATTCTTTCCTGTGATGCTTCAAATTTCAGCCTAGGTGCAGTCATACTTCAAGAAGGCAGACCAGTAGCCAATGCAGCTAGTCTAGGACACTGACTCAAACAGAGATGCAATATGCTCAAATCGAGAAAGAACTTCTGGCTATAGTATTTGCATGCTCCAAGTTTTATGATTATATTGATGGTAGAGCTATTCAGATTGAAACTGATCATCAACCTCTCATTACTTTTCTAATGAAGCCCTTGGATTCTGCTCCAGCAAGATTACAAAGAATGATGCTGAAATTGCAAAAGTACAATTTCAAATTGGTCTACACTAAAGGTAAACTGTTTTATCTGGCTGATACCTTATCCCAACTGCCTAGAAATACAACAGAATAGCTTGATGCAGAAAAGTTGACTTTGATGTGATGTCAGTGCATAGTTTTTCCACCAGTAGACTTGATGACTTAAGAAATCACACACAGATTGATCTGATTTCACAGAAGCTCAATCAATACATCAATATTTGATGGACATCAGAACAATCTAGTGTATCACCTGTGGTGCAAGTGCATTTTCCTTACAGAGCTGAATTGGTGATGGAAGATGGTATTATTTTCAAAGGTCCTAAAATTGTTGTTCCTGCTTCCTTACAGCAAGAATATATTCAATTGTTGCATCATGGTCATCCAGGCTCCTCATCCACTAAGAGAAGAGCAAAAGAATTAGTATTTTGGCCTTCCTTGTCAAAAGCCATTGACAGAGTTATTTCGTCTTGTTCAGTATGCAATAGTATTAGACCGCATTTGCAAGGAGAACCACTTCAGCTACTTCCAATTCCTAAACTACCTTTGTCTACTGTAGCAACTGATATCTTTGAGTGTAACAATCAACACTACTTGCTTTTGGTAGACTCTTATTCATATTTGTTTGAGATTGATCTACTACCAAACTTAACCTCAACTACTGTTATTACTAAGTTGAAACATCATTTCTCAGTTTATGGTAATCCACACAAACTATTTTTCTGACAATTGTACTCAATTCACTAGTCAGTTGTTTCAGAAATTTGCAAAATAATGTGACTTTGTATGTATTACTAGTAGTGTTGAATATAATCAGTCCAATGTTCTAGCTGAACGTGCAGTACAGAGTAAAAAGCAATTACTTTAAAAGTCAAAGCGTGGCAATACTGATATATTCTTAAATTTACTTAATCTCAGAAACATACCCCATGACGACATTCTTGGCTCACCTGCTCAAAGACTGTTTTCCAAGCAAACTAGAACTATGCTACCTATTTTTCAAGTTTGTTGCAGCCTCACAGTAAGAACAATAAAACCATCAAGGCTCAATTGTCTAAGAAGCGTAATATCCAGATATCTAGTTATGACAGCTCGAGCAGACTACTTTATTCATTGAGGGAAGGAGAGATGGTAGGAATTCAAACAAGGTTTTAATCACATAGGCAGGATTACAGGCATTTATGCCAAGCTGAGATCCTATTTGATAAGCTCAGAGGGTGTGGAGTATAGCAGGAATCACAAACATCTTCTTCCTGTACCAGAATCAACATCACTGCAGTCAAAAAAGTGTATCTGTGATACAAACTCTAAATCAAACAAAGAGTCAGACACTGTTTCTAGACCAGAATGTGTTCAAAAGTCTGATTTGGTTCCAGAAATTAATTTGAACATTCCACAAGTTGATTATTTTGCAGAGACTGTCCCAGTTGCTAAATCTAATTTCCAGTTTTATGTCACATGATATGGACAAGTTTCTAAGCCTTGTGTGAAATATGCAGCAACATGAACTTGAATGTGTGTGTGTGTGTGTGTGTGTGTGTGTGTGTGTGTGTGTGTGTGTGTGTGTGTGTGTGTGTGTGTGTGTGTGTGTGTGTGTTCATAGGTTCATAGGTTTATACTAGGCTATCTGCCATTTTTGAGGTGGAGCATGTCTATGTTTGAGCCATATGTATATATATATATATATATATATATATATATATATATATATATATATATATATATATATATATGTGTGTGTGTGTGTGTGTGTGTGTGTGTGTGTGTGTGTGTGTGTGTATGTATATTTAGTTTTGTATAATGCATGTTTATGGATTATCTGTGATTTCTGCATGCTAAATAATCTCATGACAAATTGCATGATTTGATCTTTTTCTCAAAGAGGGAGGATGTAGATCAGAGTGTAAAATGCGTGAGTTTTATCTTTAAGAAGCATGCGAGGCTCTATGTGCAAGTATAAATTCCAATAACGTGCAATCCCTAGTGCCATTTTGTAGAATCAGCCAGAGAGTAAGCATGCATGATCACAGTTGTAAGTTTTTATATAAGTTACTTCAGCCCTAGTCAATAAGCATCTGTAATTATGTGTTTGTATGAACTAAAGCTGCATGAACACAACCCACGAAGTTTTGTTTTTTCGTGTCCTAACATAAAAGCGACACAATCTACAGGAAAGTCTGCAGGAATAGATAGCATTCCTGTCAATGTCTAGAAGCTAGGAAGGAAGAAAGTGATAAAGATTTAGAAAGTTTTGTTTAACAATATTTTAAAAGGAGATGAAACACTAACATTCTGGAAGAAAGCTGTGGTGTCTGTAATACCTAAAAATGATAAGGACCCATCAGATCCAGCTTCATGTAGGCTGATTTCAATCCTGAACCATCATTATAAAGAGTTTATGTCTATAATGGCGAAAAGAATTGTAAAGGTGATGCCTAAATTGACAGATATGGATCAATGTGGTTTTGTGGATGGTAGGCAAATGTTTGACAACATAAACAGAACAATGATGATTGATAGGGAAGCAGAATGCAAGAAAATACCACTGTTGTTATTGGGTCTTGATGCTGAAAAAAGTATTCAAAAGAGTAAACGAGTTGCATGAGTAGGGAACAGGAGCATTTGCATTCCATGATAAAATAATGGAGTTGATTGGGAGGATATATGAGGGATTGCAGCTGAAAATTAAAGTTTGGGAGTCCTCTCTGATAAGTTCTGTTTCAGCAGAGGAACAAGGCAGCAGTTTCTTCTTTGCATTTTGTTCTTTGTGTTTTATTTACAGCCATTGGCAAAATATAAGGGACTCAATAATTCAAGGATATAAGTGATATGATCATCAAGAAAAGTTGGCTTTATTTGTGGGTGATATTATTTTGTACCTGATAAAACCAGAAAAAGATATTTCAGTGTCGTGAAGCATTCTGAGATTGCTTCATGTCTTTTTGGGATACAGAATTAATGAAAATAAACAAAGGCAACAGCCGTAAACTATCTTGCCACACATAAATTGGTTCAGCAATGCTTATAATTATGGGGACATGATAGAAGGAAGTAATTAGGACTATGGATTACAAAGGATTCTGTTATGGTTGCTAAGGATATGTGGGAAGAGACTAAACAAAAGACAAGAATTTGGAAGCTGTATTTTATGGATATGGATAAAAAGATACAAGCAGTAAAAATGTTTTTATGCCCATTAATTTTATACACAGGTCAAGCATATTTTTATCAGTCAAAGGAGAAGTTGTGGATAGCAATTAATAAAGAGTTGAAAATTTTTATCTGGGAGCAGAAGATGGCAATAGTCAAGTGGGATAAGCTGATCCTCCCAGTAGAACACGGTGGTTTGGGATTCCATAGCACAAGTAGAAATATATAATTCAAAGTAGAAAGGAGTGGTAATGAAACAGGGGAAGCTCAAGAAATAAGGAGAGATGGAGATTTTGGATGCAAATCCTTAAGGAGAATAAAAAAAGCCATACAGAATATTATATTCATAAAGTAGCAGAAAGTATTCTAAGAACTAAGCCAACATGAGAATGGAAAAAAAGATTTTGACAATAGGGATGACTGCAATTAGGGGTGCAGACAATAGGAAACCTGGAATTTATGAGGAAAAAACTGGCAAAGGGTCCGAGGTATTACTAGATAATTAGAGACAGAAAGGTAACAGAGTGTGAAAAGAACAAGAATTCATCTGGACTTAAGGCTAGAGATTGCCTTCCCTATCAAGGATTAATATCAGAGTATAAGCAAATAAAAAGGAATAGGGGACAGAGTTTTTATTAGAACCTAGGACAGATACTGCTGTTAAAAACAGTAAAAAAAGTGATTAAGTTTTGAGCAACAGATGTTCGATTCATTCATATTGTGCAATTGTTTGATATGCTTCTTACATTGCTAAGAGGTGTTTTCTTGCAAAAGATGACATTACAAGGGCACTGTAAAGCTCGTGAATTACATAGTCACATCATAAATTTCTGAAATTTTTCTTAAAGTGATGACTGTAGCAAGTGGGACAGAGTATTTATTAGAACCTAGAACAGACACTGCTGTTAAATAAAGGGATAGGGCATATAAAATATTGCATGATAACTATAGGAATCAGAGGATTAGGGAGAGAGATTGGATAAGCAATTCATTAAGTAACAGTGGAAAGATATATATGTCTCACAAATATGCAACAAAGACTAGAATATTACGTTCTTGCTTTGAAGTAGACTCCAAATATTTTTTTCTCAGGTAGATTGCAAATGCTGGAGGTGTGATGAGGAAGAAAGGGGTAATTAGGAACATGTTTTTAGTAGCATAATGAGTTGGCAGACTTTAAAAATTCCTGGGTGAACAAACTGGTGTAACCAGGGAAATGGTTGTTTGTTTTTGAACTTTGATACAGAATTAGAATTGCCTAGACAAGGTAAGGCCTTGCTGAGTTTAATTCTGATGGGTGCCAAAACATTAATTGCCAGAATATGGAAATCATAGTCTAAACCAACCATATCAGGAGTACTGAATATAGTAACAAAGATAAAAGAACTGGAATTGGGATCCTTAGAAAATGGTAGGAGCAAATTACATAGAAAAACATGGGGATTGTGGTAATGATATAGGTAAAATAATGTTTGGAGGAAGAATGCGGTTTAAGGGAAGGCAGGAATTGAATGAGCTACAAAATGTTTGACTGATAATGCCTGTGTAGAAGATTATAAGTGATGCATAATGTTTTAACTGAAAATATGTAAATATGTTTTGTTTTCATTTATATAAATGTATGATTGCCTATGATATAAGTGATAATTCAATAAAGACGTTTTTTGTTTAAAAAATAAAAAAGCTGTGGGAAACATTATTGGTGTGTGCAGTATGATTTTACTGAACTTCCACAACATCAAAAATTCAAGTATATTTTAGTAATTGTGGATTTATTTTAATGGGTTGAAGCTTGTCCATTTGTTAGGAATGATGCTACTTCAGTCAACAATAAACTATTACAATATATTATACTCAGGTTTGATGTACTTTGTTGTACTCAAAATGACAGAGAGATTCATTTTACAACCCAGATAATACAGCAAATAAGTAAAGTTATGAAAGTGAACATACAATATCATTGTTCACATAGACCCCAATCTTCAGGAAGTATTGAAAGAATTAATCAGATTTTGAAAGCTAGAATTTCAAAATTATGTGAATAGACTGGTTTTAAATGGCCAGGGGCTTTCCCTGTAGTATTATTTAGTATCCATAGTGCAATTAGTACTCCTAGAAAGAATTCTCCACATGAAATCTTTATGGGGTGGTCTATGAGGATGCCAACCACATCATTGCAAAGTAATTTGGTGTTACAAGATGTTGATAAATCTATTTTTCATTATTTCAAGTTTCTTATTTCTGCTATACACTGTATTCATCCCCAGATCATTGAAACTCACCAACAATCTGATCCTGCCTTCTGCCATGACATCATCCTCAGAGACTGGGTTTATATTTGAACTTTCTTTAGACACTACACCCTCCAACCCAAATAGAAGGGATCCTTCCTGGTTCTCCTTACAATAGCTACTGCCATTTGATGTGAAGCATCACCCACTTGGATTCACATCTTGCATGTCATAAAGACCATTCACATCTTGCATGTCATAAAGACCCTCCCTAATGATGAATATAGTGGAATGTCAACAACATTTTTATACCCATCCCTGATAGTGAACCTATTGCATCTTGTACCAGAAGAAAAAAAAAGGAAAACCAACATAGCCAGAAGTGAGGCCTAGTGATCCAGCAGCTTTGCTTTCAGGGAATAGTGAGTGAGATTTAGCCCAGAGTTTGCAAAATGCATTAGGCAACCAAGCATAATCCATCACTACAAGACACAGCATGGAGTGTGTTTGGATATCAACAATACATGAGATATAAGAGTAAAGTAAGTCACTTTTGTTTGCAATTTCTTGATACTCCTCATTATCCTCTCCAGCCTCAACCTGCTCAATATTCAGATGGACTTATCACTGAAGCAACTATAATGGAATTCATCATTTTTTATTGCATTTTCTTCTTTGATCAGAAGCCATTGAAACTGTAAGTACTGAACAATCTTTTATCAAAAATAAACATTTTGTTAGAAATGAACAGAAATCTCCAGACTGGCATCATCTTTTTCTGCTATACTGTATATATATATATATATATATATATATATATATATATATATATATATATATATATATATATATATATATATATATATATATATGTATGCTGAGGCTATCAACCTTAGTAAATGTAGAGTGTCTCCACCTATACCATCTGCATAAGATAGGAGTATTCCTTTGTTTTCAGTACCAGCTACAGAGTCAGAACTAGGAGCAGCATTGGCAGCAATCTAGATAAATAAATGTAAAAGTAGCAGAAATAATTCTTGGCAAAAAGTAACTCCTTTTTCTACACTTATTCCATTCCAAGTATCAGTAACTGTCAAAGGGTATATGTGATTTATTAAAAACAGAATGTTGTGTGCTGGGTGGAGTGACTGCAGCATTACTAGGCATATGTATGATAGGCCTGAAGGATAGGGCATGGCTATGCTATGTAAATCTTATTACATCTGTGGAGATCAAGCTTACCCTGGTTCCCAGCACATTGGTTATGATGTTGTTAGATTAGTTGTGTTATATCAGCTTTTCAGCATACAGAGACTTTAATACAGTGGGGCAATTTGCAATGTTCACTAGAGCAGAAAGACAAAAGGCATAAAAATCCAACTGAAAAAATACATGCTTCCTTGATTTATCATCATAATTTAAAACAGACTGCATTTAAAGGACTGTCACATATGAACTGGTGTGGTGATTTCATTTCAAGAGCAGGAATTTTGTCTGCATATGGGGCTGCAAGATCCATTTGGAAATTGAGAAAGCTGGCCAAACTGATAGAAGTGTGAGCAATACAAGTTTTAATCAGTAAATCAGATTACTTTTGAGATTTCTGCCATGCATAGTGTAAAACTGAAAAATCAAACAGCATTTGACTTCATCCTTGCTTCTAAGGAGGATACATGCGCATTCATCCAGATGGAGTGTTGCTCCTTTATTTAGACAATAAACATGCCATTCATATTAATTTAAGAAATAATTAAAAAGGTTTCAATGCTGTCACATGCTAAAGTAACTGACAACTCTCAAAGGGCATGCTTAACAAGCTTGTTTTTAGGATGGGAAGGAAGTCTTTTGACATTTTTTATGCTTATTTCTACTATAATATTTCTCTTATGCATGATGTTATTCTTGTGTAGTGAAACACCATAAAGCTTCTTGTGTCTGGAGAAAGCCTTAAATTGCTATATATGTATATATATATATATATATATATATATATATATATATATATATATATGTGTGTGTGTGTGTGTGTGTGTGTGTGTGTGTGTGTGTGTGTGTGTGTGTGTGTGTGTGTGTGTGTGTGTGTGTATGTATAACTGACTACCGTCAACAAAATTATGATTAAGTAATATCATAGTGAAGAAAGTGTACTGGAGAGGATCAGACAAATATATGACAATTTATTTAAAAAGAAAAATAAGTTTGAAAGGAATTAAAATGCTTCTTTATACCTTCCAGAAACAGACGTGTTTATTTCTCATAAAACTATTTTTTACCACGCATTTGTACTAGCATTGCACAGGTAAAGGACAAAAGAAAACTGAATGTGAAGAAAGTTTGATTGCATGTAAAAAGAATAGTCTACCCATTTGAAAGCCTGTTATTATTGTCTAGTCATTAAACATAATTTGACCTGAATGATGCTTCACAGTAAGAAATAGGAGACTGAGAAGGAAGAAATGTGAAAAGAGAGGGATGGTTAAGTGTTTTTTGTATAATGTATAATTTTGTCACAGTATAATCCATCTTATTTCAGAATGGATCCTGACAACATAGGTCTGTCTTGAGCTTTTGCACTGTCTTGGCTTTTTCTAGCTCCAACATGGAAGATCAGAACTTATGCATAGTAAGGGAAACTTAGATAAGGGGTCTGCAGCTTCTTAGTAAACAAAATAACATCTAGATGTTTAGCATTAATTGGTTAGTGGCTATAGTCTGATAGATAACACAATGTTTACTCTGAAGCTTTCATATATAAAAATGTCTATACTTCCTTTGTTCAGGGAGACAATACCTCGATTGCTTAGTCTCCAATTTACATACATGTGTTCTATTACAGTAAAGGGGCCATTCTACGCTGCTAAACTGTGTTACATGAATTTATTTTCTACCTTAAAAGTACTCAAAACACTGATGCAAAAACATAGAAAACGTCAATGTCAATAGGCCACTATGCAAGTGCAGAGAAACGGCCTCAGAGCATGCAACATTCTCAACAAAAAAAAAAAAAGCAAATAAAAACATAATTTTTTGCAAGGGGGCAAGATCTTACCTGCTAATTATATATACTAACTCCAACATTACACAAACACAGGGTAAGGGCATATTCCCAACCTCAGAAATTGTGCAGTCTTATTCTTGGTCACTAGTCAAGCAGCTGCTTAGTTGTTCTTAAATGGTCAACAAAACAGCTGTCAACCAAACACACACTCAGTCTTTAGGAGGGAACTTACACACACACACACACACACACACACACACACATAGATATATATATATATATATATATATATGTGTGTGTGTGTGTGTGTGTGTGTGTGTGTGTGTGTGTGTGTGTGTGTGTATGTCATAAATATGTGCTTGAGGCACATTTGCTAATTTCAGCAAGTGCTCCAACTCCCACTCAGTCTTCTCCCTTCAATAAAAATCCCTTTCAAAGTCCAGTTTTTTTTAGCCCTATCAGAATCTTACCCATAACCCTAAAAAACTCCCACCCATCCCTAAGCCTAAAATCCGCTATCATTCCCTAAACCTAAAATCCTCTTCCCTATCATTAAACCTAAATTCCTGATCATGCCCAAAATCCTAAAATTCCTTGCCACTTCTTAATCCTAAAGTTCCTGGTCATTCCACACTTCATTTCCCTTCCACTCCTTAAATTTAACATCATCCACCCAGTTCCCCTTCCCTACTTAGCTACTCTGAGAACATTTCCTCTCAATTCCTCTCCTAGGATGTAAACAGTTATTGCATGACAGCTGTTTGGCTTAACTCATATATGAGCTTGAGGGTGAGCTGATCCCATGGACTACAAGCCACATGAGTCCCTAACTCTGAGATAATGGATTTCAAGCAGCTGGGACTTCACTGGCTGTGTGTGTGTGTGTGTGTGTGTGTGTGTGTGTGTGTGTGTGTGTGTGTGTGTGTGTGTGTGTGTGTGTGTGTGTGTGATTACCATCCCATTTTAGACTTGGCAATATCATAAAAGACAGCAGCTGCCAGAATCTGCTTGCTGGTTAATACCTAAATAATGTTTTGTTAATGAGGTATTCTTCTTTACATCTTCCCTGAAAACTTGTGAATAAATAAACAAAAAGAGAAATAACACATGCAAAAATCAGACATTAAAATGAAACCTTCTGTAAAGGAAAATTGAGATGATGGTTTGGGGTTTTATTTTCTTTTGGTGTTTTACATAAATAATTTGCAAGGTTCACCAAAATATACTTGAAGAACATATACTTTCCACATAGAGCTCATGAGACATGCAGTTATGCATTATTTCATTGTTATACTGAAGAAATGAATGGTCCAGGCATACCTGAGATAGCTTAAAATGGGTTTATTATAAAAAAAGTATACAAGCGCTTTCACCTGCCCAATGCAATGCTTTTTCAAGTATCCTAACTTGAAAAAGCCTTGCATTGGGCAAGTGAAAGTGCTTGCATACTGTTTTTTATAATAAAATGATTTTAAGCTATCTCAGGTGTGCCTGGACCGTTCATTTCTTCAGTATACTGGTTTCTTGGTAAATGGTTCCTACTATTTCTCTTACTATTTGATTGTTGTTTTTGCACAGTAATAAACTTTAAACTTATAAAAAGATGAACACTTCTTTGAGAGCTATCACAAATGTGGAAATAAATAAAAATTACCTGTTTCATTATTATATTGATAATCAAGCATGATGCTTATTTTATATTGAAAGTCAGATTCATGAACCCACTGGCAGTGTGTCCACATCTGTGTATACATCCCAGTAGTTATTTTTTGTATTTATGAATCATGCTTATATGGTTCTTCTCAGTTTTACAACATGAAGACATATAACGCCATCAAGACCTAGCCCCTGTGGTTGTGTAGAATTCCTCTAGGAAGCCATCAACATGTGTGATTGAAAAAAGCACTCAGACAAATAGTTGGTCACCCCCCACTACATCCTGGTAGTGACCATGGGCAAAAGGCTATGTTTAGCCATGAATACCAATGTGGCAAGGATAAACCACTAAATACATAGGCTTACTGTAAAACTTCTGTAACTGCACCATCATCAAAACGGGGATTGGAGATGGAGAAAGCAATGGGCACCAGGGAGAATAATGCTCAAAAATTCCCTACCAGCACCACCATTAGTACAGGTACCAGGATAAGTTAGGGGGATATACTCTTCCATACTAGGACCGATGTCACTATAGGGATTGGGAGATACAGGGACACCTGTGAATAGTGTACCAAGGCAAAGAACAGCATGACAAGGAACAGCATGGCAATGATGGGAAGGAACATGGAACACAACAATTAAGCCCAGTAATGGAGATCAGAGGGGGAGAACCATTAGACCATCAGAAAATACAATGTTGTGATGGCAGCAATATTAATGGGGAGATTGAGGGGGTGGAGGAACCAATGGACAGCAGAGTTGAATTCCTAGATTGCTGTAATGGCACCAGGGTTACTGTGGAGCTGTTGGGATAAACAAGGCCACCAGGGATCAGGGGGAAATCAGTTGGCAGCAGGGCTTACAGAGTTAAGTTCTGTAATGGCACCAATGGTAGTATGGGGGTTGGGGGATCCATTAGACCACCAGGGTTGACTCATTTAAGTGCCATAATGACACTGACATCTTAACGGACATCAGAGTTTCGAAGAAGCACTAGACCACTAGGGCCTAAGTCAGGCATGCTGTAATGGCATTCAGGTATTACTGATGTGGACACTTCAGGAGGATAGGGATAGGTTCAGGGACTGTAGAGAGAGAGTGTGTGTGTGTTTGTGTGTGTGTGTGTGTGTGTGTGTGTGTGTGTGTGTGTGTGTGTGTGTGTGTGTGTGTGTGTGTGTTCGCGAGCATGTGTGTGTGTTTGTGACAGAGTGACTTGGAGGATGGATTCCACTGCCTACATAAACAGCAGAATACTACCAAACTATCCAGGTCAGCCATGATCTGCACATCAAGGTAGTATCTAAGATTCAGGAAACATGCAAGTTAGCCAATAATGCGGTCCGTCCAACCTCATTGTCGTTAACATGTTCCTGAATTGCATTTGGGTTTGTCACACTGGAAGGGCCTCATCGCTCACACTAGGGCCCTTAATTATTTCTCTGGAGACTTAGGAAATATAATAAATTAATAAAAGTGTATATAAAGCATCAAACTATAGCTGGAAAGGAAGCAGTCTATTTCTATTGGTCAAAACGTATTACATCTTTCCAGGAAAATTAAGGATGTGTTAATGCTCACTTCTTACATGTGTTTGTTTATTTTATTCACACAAGACTCATTAATCGTAGGTTCAGTTATTAGTAGAAGTGCATGTAAAGGTTGCTCCACATAGCATCTTTCTGACTACATTTGATACTAGGAGCAATGTGTTATTTCTTGTGTAAAATCCACAAAAAAAACTAGATCAGTGGCATGTTGAGGCCAGCGGCTTTATCTATAGCATAAGTATACCTTTACTACTTGTGCTAATGGCTATTTAAAAAGTGATAGAATGATAAATTGATACAATAGTTAGTGAACACGAAAAACAAAAATGAGCTCCAGAGATTCATAACTAAATGTACCTGATTTCAAATATATTGGTTTGCTTGTCGCTACAGTAAGATGTTGTCCTGTCGATTCTCAGCATTCTCAGCTTCTGTCTTGTGTGTGGTGCGTGAAATTATCGTCTTTTTTGAAGTTGAAGCGCGTGAGCTGGCAACTTGGCACGTAAAAATCTACTGCCAATCATTAGCGGACCGGAGTTCCGCTGTGGCGTCCCCTAACCGGGAAAAGCCAAAAGACACAACAACAACATTAATATAATAAAACAGCCTATACCACTTGTTGAAAAAAGTCATAAAACAACTGCCTAAGCTGTAAAACAAAATGTTCAGTTATCTATTATTGTCCTTAAAAACTGTTTTGAAAATGAACACCAAAATAAGTGCAAGTAAGCATATTTGTCAATACAGCTTAGTTTACGAGAAAGAAACAAATATGCAGTTGCAATATGAAATTTACAAGCATATATATTTGACACATAAGCACCCTTTGACAAATGGAGGGTGGCGTTACACTGAGGAAATATAGGGGGAAAGTACAAGGAGTAAAGCAGAAGGGTAACAAAGGGGATAAGTACAGCAAAGATGCACTGCAAGAAGAAACTAACAGTTAAAGGAGAAAAGGGGGAAACAAAGGCTTTTTAGGTGTGTAGTTGTAAGGAGGAAATATGGCACAGAACTAGTCAGACTGAGAAAGGAAAGCGAGGGATCATTTTAGAAGTAGAAAAATCAGAGGCATTGCATGTCAGAGGCAAAGCAACATGGAGAACCGATTGGATAATAGGACAGAATTGGAAGGAGATAAAGAGAGAGAACTGGCTTCTGCAAGATAACATAACACACTGGAAGCATGCTTCTTCCTGGGAAACAAAGGACTCTGGCCAGTGTGCTCATAGGCATACTAAGAAAGATGTTCAACTGACCAATGACTACTGCAGAAGTAAATAAGGCCTGAAAGATGGCAAGTACCATACTGTGGGATAAAAAGAGAGAAGAAGGACAATTCCAAGGAGCTACACAGCTGTTATCCTAATGCTGGTAACATGAACAGTCATAGAGAAAATCCTTAGGAGAAAATTATTTGCTTTCCTAGGGGATGGAATTCTCCAGGTTAACAACCAATATGGTTTCATGATTAGAAGGATCTTTCAATCAAACATGATGCAGATTTACATTTAGGTTACATGACAATTTGATAGGATAACGCCAGTACATGTACTATATACAAATTTCACTAAGGCCTTTGATTTCTTGGTTCTCTGCTGCTAAAAACTTACAATACTTGGATTGAATATTGAATTAGACTATGGTATGACTGAAGTTTCAAATACAGAAGTATTATGGTTAGAAGGGTAATGTCATAAATAAGAGGAAATAACTACAGGGGTATACTTGAGGGGGTCTTGGGTTTACTGTAGGTCATAGCATTGGTATTAGCTTTATCTGAGGAAGAAGTGGACAGGATCAACTGCTCTGCTAATGACACAAAAATAGGTATAGAATTAAACAATGGAAGAATATTCAAAGGTGACCAAGGAGGCAGAAAAATGTCAGCTGACATTCATGACAGGCAGTGAAGTGAAGTGATTTATCACACTTGGACTGGAACGCAAGTAGAATAGGGAGGGGGTAGTATCATCAGGAAACAAAAAGCTGATATAAATGCTCAGGAATATAAGCTCCAACAGCAATGAAGTGATGTTAGGCCAAACCATGGGTATTGTGTTTCATTCTGGATGCCTTACAAATAGACAGACATCTGGTTATTGGAAAAATCCAGAGAAAAAACTCCAGATGTGGGTGTAGGATGAAGGAGGAAAGGGTGTTACTAGACAGATAGCAGTCATGTCTCTTCTCTGTAAAGACCAGTGCAGACAGGGATCATATTGGGTAGAAAAAAAAAGATGAAGTCAAGCACAGACAGAATATTGTCAGGACAACATTCTCCCCGGATAAGGGATGCAGTTTACTTACAGAAATGGTTATAAACAGAATGGAAATCCATGGAAACATTGCAGAAGACATGGGATAGGAAGTTAAGTGATAAGAAGTTATAGAAAAATGATGTATAGTTAAATGTAATTAAAATGACTACTTAAACAAAATACCTCCTCCTGTTAGTAGAGAAGTGCAACATAATATAATGTAAAACATAATGGAGTAATGCTGAGTATATAACTGCATATATAATAGCAGGCTTGCATTGCATTATACAAGTACCCTTTGTATGCATCTCTTCATAAAGAGATATCTTACATAATAATAAATAATCATATGTGAGAAGTCCCACATGCATACAGGAATTAAAATTTTCTCACATACATCCTTTTTACTACAGATATTTAGAACCACACTTTATAGTTCTTTAAGAATTCTATTATGATGGTTATCAAAATATTGAACATCTAGATAACCCTGTATATTAAAGCCTTTAACAAACAGTTCATAATCACTCTTGTCACCCCTCTTCTGTTTAGCTAACCCTGCTGTCTGACCGATTGGGTTACATTTTTGTTTCATAACTTTGCTAGTATTATTATTATTTTTATTATTATTAACATTATTAATATTATTATTACTATTACTGCATGTAACTTAGTTTACTTAGCACATTTAATTGAAGGAGCTGAAAAATCCAGGTAAATTATGAACCTGTCTTAGTGTATTGAAGTAACAAAGTTAAAAAACTCCAAATGTAGTTTTTAACACAAAATTAAATTCTAAAACATTTATGGCATTTTTAATTTGGATTTTTGGGCTAAAATGGAACAAGTGGCTTTTTTTGCATGAATAGCATTTACCAAATCATATGATAATTTGCAAAGAAATATTTTTAAATGGAAACAATTTTATGTTTATTTTGAAAAGCTATGCATTTTGATAACCAGCATACTTTTTAAATATAAATTTGCAGTTTCCAGTCAATATTAATTCACAGACTTTTTGCTGATTTCATATTTTTCTGATTATTTAAAATACTAGGTACCCCTTTTTTAAAAAAATATCAGAGTCACCAAAATAGAAAGAGCATCAGAAAGAAAAACCTGTGATAATAACACCTTAATAAGCTTATGCCAGGCTACACCCTTCCAGTTACAGAACTGATTGTTAGATAGCTGCAGTGCAGCACATTGTAGTTACACTGCCAGTGCACTAAAGGGGATTATTATTAATTTTCATTCACGGTCTGTGCATGAAGCCATCTGCAAGTCATGGCTAAATATTTTATATACTGTTGAAAAAGTTTTGAAGTGCCAGAAAATTTCTAATACTTATCAGAAATCTAACAATAATTTGTTTTCAACTGGAAAAGAGGTAAATCTAAAATGGCAACTTAGCACCAAAGACATAATAAACAGGTGGCAGTTTAGTAAATGGGGTTAAATGACCTAAAGAAAAAAGATGAACAGTGAACATATGGTCATTAAACCTGACAACAGTGAAATAAGAACATTTTTGAATATACTGAATTTCTAAATCATATATCTTAAAATTTATGTCAGTACATAAATTTTAACTTTGTATTTAAATATTTCATCTCTTTTGCTACTTAATATGACATGTACCTCTTTAGCTACAGCTCTTCTGTTTTGTGAGTGCCAGTGAAAGTTAAAAATGCATGATTCAAAAAAAAAAAAATAAAAAAAAAAAAAAAAAAAAAAAAACCTAGCTTTTAAAATTATCTCATATTATCCTCAAATTTGTGCTGTTAATTTTCTGTAGTACCGTTTATGCCCATGTGTTACAACTGTGTTATGCATTACATCATAAAATATTGGTAAATATACAGAATACTATATATTCTGAAATCAAATTTGACAAATCTCTCTGTGTCTTGACTTCCACGTACTCATCGCTCCCTGCAATCTGTTGTAAAACACATACAGAAAACACAGCTTAAGCCATTAAATTCACACATTAAGGGAAGGTGCATTCACATGTTCATTATAGGTTTCTAGGCCCTGGTTAAGATGTGCAATACATACAAATTTGGAGTCAGGTAGGAGAAAAGTAGCCCTAGTATGGCCATTTTATATGGCTATTTGATAAACTAAATGACTAGAGATTCCTTTTTTTAATCCATCCCCCCAGAGAAATGGCCTTAACTTTGTCATGGGAGATAGCCTTACAATTATCTTGTGTATTCTTAACCTTCAAGTTTTTTGACTGTATTGATTTTTTAATAAGACTATTCCTGTCATCAAAGACTTTGTGTGAAATAATACTGTCCTGAGTCTCACCTCCTTGTGCCATTAAATTCTATCATCTTATCATATTATGTCATACTGTAAAGTACCAATGAAAGAACACTTTGTCTGTTTGATCTGCATGATTACTGTGGCTAATTCAAGCATTATTAAAATCAATCTGAAATTTTGCAAGAGTGCTGCAAGTAAATGAATTTAAAAGGCAAATGACAACATGAAACAGAGAATAATGTAATTTATCTTTGCATTCTCAAGGTAACTCTGTGCAAAATGGTGATAAGTCTTAGTTTAGTTGTCATAATATAAATATATATGATATTAAACTTTTTGTAACATTCCATTAAAACATAATTATGTGTAACAATTGGGAACATGTTTTTTTTAGCAGATAATGGTTGTTTGAGGCATTGATTTCTTACCACATTAGTGACTGATACAGTTGCTGCATTTGGCTTTAGAACTGGATTAACAGTGTTTGAATGAGAGCACAACAGGGGTAGTGCAACAAAGTTGCAATCATGCTTTCTAAATTAATGTGTAGTGTAGATAAGTCATTCAGTGACATTACTGCTGTTGTTTTGAGTTTTAAACAATGATGCTTATTCTCCATCTTTCTATGATTGCTCTTCCAACACTGTCTTAAGAGACATGATAGCAGAATAAGCCTGCATAGGTAATGATGCATTAGCTATTTATGCATATAAGTATTTGGTGATTAGGTAAGTACACTGAGAAGGACAAATGCCAGTCATGACCTGGACTGGATGATACAACACAACACAGACAATTACAAGCATGTAATACTAACGAGTTGTAGCTTAACATATGCAAGATAAAGGGTATAGTAAAAATGCTGTTCCAGACCATAATGCATAATGTTAGATCCTAATGCAGCATGTTAGAGCCTAATGCAGCATGTTAGATCATAATGCAGCATGTTAGATCATAATGCAGCATGTTAGATCACAATGCATAATGTTAGATCCTAATGCAGCATGTTAGATCCTAATGCAGCATGTTAGATCATAATGCAGCATGTTAGATCCTAATGCAGCATGTTAGATCATAATGCAGCATGTTAGATCCTAATGCAGCATGTTAGAGCCTAATGCAGCATGTTAGATCATAATGCAGCATGTTAGATCATAATGCAGCATGTTAGAGCCTAATGCAGCATGTTAGATCATAATGCAGCATTTCTTTTCTCCAGCTTTATACTGTCAATTATCTTCTTTGCATTCTGGCAGCCTAGATAGGACAGGCTCTAGACACAAGTCCATCTAGTGGTATGGCAGTAGATCAGGAGATCAAAAACGTATTAATCAGAATGAACCTATTGTAGTCAAACTACTGAAAATATACCTTTTAATATAAAGCAACATTTTTAAAGGTTTCCTGTAGTTCAGAAAATGTTATTTTCCTTTGAGTTCTACCCCTTCATGATTGTAACTTAAGTTACACAATGCATGTGCAAATATGGAGTGAGTGGGCAGGTCTGTTGCGGAGCTCTGATCTCTAAATAAAATGAAGTTTGCTTTTTATTTTGTGTGTTTTATTTTCATTCATTTCATTAGTTATGCTGATTGTGTTGGATTCACATTAATTTCACCTGGCTTTGATCAACTGTCATTTGTCTGATTCCTATATTGTCAAAAACATTTCTTTAAGTTAAAAAAAATCCAAGAATAATTAGTATATATTCCTAAATCATATATTGTGTGGGCATTTGTTGGGAAGTAAACTGGTCTAATTCTGGTGATTCTACTTTCACCTCTGGCATTTGAGATGGCTGGTCCAAACTGCTTGGGGGACAAAACAGGCCAGATGGGAGCCTGGTAAGGATGCTCAGTGATCACAGATAAGATAAAAAAAGTAAAACACAAATACGATGAGCAACACATTTTTACAGACTCCCTTTGAAATTCACAGTAACATGAATGTTGTCATCCAGAATCATGCCACACTTACTTTCATTTTTTTTTTAATTTGCTAACTGAGTATGCCTGCTGGATTCTAATATCCCTTTCCATAAGTGACCTAGGAGCACTGCTTGGTTTAGTGACTTGCCCAGAAACAGTAGGCAAATAGAGGCTAAGAGAATCAAACCTTTGACTACAAGAAGCAACTCGTTAACAACTTAGAACCTTACTCTGCTGTGCTAACTGCTCAATATTGTCTGTGTTCTGAAACAGTGATCTTCCTTCTGTGCACATCTATAAGATTTCACATTTAGCCTGAGTTAGAAGTATTTCCATACCATGATTATCCTGTCTGGAAATGAATAACTACTCTATTCCCATGGTCCACTTAAATTCCGCTGTATATAACTGGGGACACTGTCATCTGGCTCAGCCTAGGATCTGCATCAAAATATACCAAGCACATCCCTATGATGTTACCAGTGTTCATCATCCAATTCTTTTCCAGAAGATGCCGTCTTCTCATCAACCTCAGCTATGACCTGTATGAATATAACCTAAACATTTTACAGTAATATCAAAGCCACCACCTGGAGAAGCACGTTTTTAATTTTTGTTCTACAAGCCTTGTCACGCAGGGACAAAAGCCCAGCTAAGGTATTTATTTAATGATAACAACATTAAGTATTTTTACATTTCAATATACTCAGATGTGGTTGTGATTTCTTTTTTTAATTTTTTTTTATTTTAATTATAAAAACAAAATAAGGGATGTGAAGAAAAATAATCATATCCATGGCTAACAACCCTTAGCAAATCAAGCGTTTCAGGTATGTGAGGTAAAAAATGCCTAAGACGTTCATAACAATTGCAGTAAAATACTGAATAAGTAACTTTTGAGAGACAATTTGAACTACATAATCAACCTTATTATAATAAAAATTCAAAAACTGAAATAACACTTTGCAGTTGCTTGTTTGTTTATTTATTTAAGGAAAACAGTTTCTCAAAATGTCCAGTGGAAAAAAAAACTATGTTTGATCTGTTGTATAGCAAAGAGATATGTTACTGTATGAATGAATTGTGAAATTTAGAAGGCTGCCATGTTGAACTTCATATTTGCCAATGAGCCCCACTTATCTGGACTCTATTATTTCACCTTACTATATGAAGAGAAAATATTGTTCTAAATCTACACAAAAAGTTTTTAACTTAGATTTTCTGAAATTCTTTCTTTGGTTATCAGTAGCTAATTTTCCTTAATATGAATGAAGCGAAATGTTACAGTGTCAGCCTGTTCCAATGTCGTTACATATCTGGATGTACCACCTATATTGTTTTTCCTTGATTCGATACATGTTTCATTTAATTTACTGTTTTAACTTCATTCAGCGAAAGATGAAACAAAGAAAAATGCTACACAAAAGGAAGGTATGAAAATTGATTTTATTAGAGCAGGCAGTGTAAGATGTATGTCTTTGAGATGTTGGTGATAACAACAAAAGCAGTTTAGACCAGCCATCTCAAATGCTATTATTATTATTATTATTATTATTATTAGTATTAGTATTATTATTATTATTATTATTATTATTATTATTATTATTATTATTATTATTATTATTATTATTATTATTATTATTATTATTATTATTATTATTATTACTATTATTATTATTATTATTATTATTACTATTATTATTATTATTATTAGTAGTAGTATTATTATTATATCATTGTTATCATCTTTAATACAACTAATGCATAACCACAGTAAAACCTTTCAGGGAAAATGTTTGGAGAAATAATGGACCTACCAGAGGCTAAAACGCCTTTTCATGTGATACTGGGGGCTATATTGAATGTCCATTCTTTTCAGTAATGCCACCATGTTGGGGCATATTTTGGCTTGCGTTTAATGACTTCTCCATTTTGCATAATGCAGGACATATTTTTATTTCAAAACTATCATTGTAGGAGCTAAACAAAATATTCAAAACAAAAAAAATGCCAGCCTAAATAAAGTAGGGAACACTGCTGAAACAGAAAGTCACATATGCAAATTTCACAGCTATATTTAAAAACTAATACTCACAAAGGGAGAGTTACCCTCTTAAAAGCCCACTCGTTCCATATACAACAATTTTATACCCTAGTGAACAATATAATTATTTTCAAAGGAATAATTCTGTCCTAGTCAAGGATTTAATGTGCAACTATAAAAAATTAAACAAATATGTATTTCTAAATGTAATGATAATAATATATGTAAAACCCTTCATTTAATGATTACAGGAATCACCATATCTGAGATTAAAATCAAAATGGATGCAGCCTCAAACTGAAAATAAAGTAAGAGCAGACAATATTACTTACAACATGACCTGCAACACATGTAACAATACAATGACTCCAGGGAGGGTGGCCTAATGGTTGCAGGGTTTGAATCTCACAATGGATAATTGGCTTGGCTCACAAGGGCAGTTAGTCTAGTACTAACCTATAACATACATATGTAATCCTTAGTGTAGATATTCTGCAAGGCAGTGCTATAGCAGCACCTCATAAAACCCTTTAAGTCAGTTCTGACAGTCATAAAGACAAAGTCATAAGAATCGTAATAAATCTCATTATGGTGATCTTAGAAATACTTTGTTATGGTGACAATTGAAGTGCAGTGGATTGTATGTATCACTTTTTTGTTATTTGTGTGTGTTCTGATTTGAAGGTTCTTCATGCTGGTTTATTACAGAAGGGTAATGACTTTAGCTATAGTACATAACTAAATTTTTGCCTGTTTATGCAACTGCACTGAAAACCTGCATCATAATGTAATTTTTGATACACTATTGAACTGATTACATGCTATACTGACAGTGTTATACTATTACAGACACTGATATGATATTATACTAGTACAGCAGAGATGGTACTATTTAATGCTTGCTGTAGTATTGCAATAAATAATGTGTTGTCAAAGTTCCTCATCTGTTTATACCTATAATCTCCAGGACTGCACAAGAAAGCACATTAATCATTTGTAACATACTTTCATTGCAACAAGATTTTAAAGTAAATCAAGTCTAAAAAGTCAGACTTCTGAGTAGATGTACATTGATTTGAGATTACTTGATTTCTAAAGTAATATTTTTTTCTAGCTAGAAGTATTATAAAGTGCTATTCCATGGTATTGTATTCACTTTTCCAATTAATTATGAAGCAGTAGCCTCTTTATCTAAATAAGTTTCTTTCTTCTCAAATATATTATGTTATTAGACATATTTACAATGAAACAGAGAAACATTACCTGTTCCTGTGCCCCCTGCAACAATTACAGCTGTTGAATATAGTAGACTTCAAATTAAAGACAGTGGACTAACAAATTATGCCATTCCCTGCTATTTATATAGAGCCTTTACCTTCATCCCAGCAGTGAATCTAATTAACAGAAAGCAAAACAAAAATCAGTTACTAATACCCTAGAGTTAAAACACTTATTATGCTAGTAGCAAAGTGGGAAGTAGGGAAGTGAATTACTTACGTCAGGTTGAAGATTTATTGCAACAATTCACATACCTTGATAAAAACTGATGTAAGCATGCAGTACTTTTATATTTGCTATTTTAAGACATACATACATACATACAAAATATATATATATATCTATATATATATATATATATATATATATATATATATATATATATATATATATATTTGTGTGTGTGTTTTGTATTCAGTACCTTATATGCAGTAAATACATGTATGTGGGTGGATGACCCTTAATAAGGGTGAAGTGTACTGTTCTGGGGTGTAAGTAACCTAAAGTAGAGATCAAGCCTGCAACACTAAAGGCAGTTGTGATGATTTAGTGTCTAAAAGGCTGTCCTACTCATTTCTGGGCCTCAACAGTGGAGTTCAGCACTTGCTACTTGAAATAATTAAAATGCATATGTCAAAGTTTCTTTGTTGTCTTTTGAGATAAATATGCAAAGTCATCACTCTCAGAAGCCAAATATTTGCAAAAAGGATGACTTTCTTATAGTGAGGGCTTATTATTTGTCTGTAACATTATAGTCTGCAGCGGTCAATTTATGATACATAGACTTTATGCTGGCCATCTGCAGTTCCTATTAATGGAGGCCATGTACAACTTTATCCCATTCTAGTTTGTCCAGAAAACATTTTTAGCACCCTGTCTTCCTTTAGTGCTCTTTTTTATTCCAGATGTCAAGTGCTTTTCTAAATGCCATAGAAAATTGTTGTTCTACAACACCAATTTGAGAAGTGATTCCTTCTTAGGAAGGAAATGTTTCTTCAATTTTGGGAAAAGTTTGTCCCTGTACTCTTCCTACTGTGTCCTGTGCTGCTCCTCTTTCCTAATAATCAAATCTCATTATTCCCAGGCATAATCTCATGTAGCTATATCACGTTAACTCTGTTTCTGCACCTCTTTAATTAAAAATAGTTCCAAAGTGTTCAATTTTATATTCTTTCATGTCCATACCTCTTACCTGTCTAGTTACTTTTCCCTAAAAACATTCTAAATTCATTTTACCTCTTTCCTTAAATGATCTCTAGAACATCACACAATACCAAAATGCTTTTTGTGCCAGTAGCAATATAATGAGATATCAGCATCTTTTTTATTGCATTTTCTAGGAATATATACATATATTTAATTTGTGGTTGTTGCCTTACGCTGGCCACAACTCTGTCTAATATGGGTATAATATGCACATTGGTTCCTTTTCCTACTGTAATGCAATTAACTCATTCCATTTATTTGCTACTGTACACCAGTATTATTGTAACCAAGGTTAAATACATTATTTATTTCTGCTGAAAAATCAATGAACAACTATTTCTCATTTTTACATAATCTTCCTAAAACATTATACACTATTTCTACCACCCCCTGCATTTTCACCTTCACGTAGGTTATTTGCAAAAAGATTACTTTCCTATTTCTAAACTACATTTTGACAAAATAACATGCATTTTGAAAATCACTGGATCGAAAACAGACAAAACAGACCATGTTGTCAGCAAATGTAACAGTAATTATTTTCCTTCTCACCATAATTCTACATTTATTTTATTTATCATTTGTTTTACTGGGAAAGTCTGGCTTGGAACAAAGCCAATTTTCAGCAGAGGCCCAGGGAGAAATGCCCCAGATGCATGTCTTAGTAACATTTCTTCTATCTACTCAAAATTCTTCTACCTACTCAAAATGGAATTCAGTCCCTTAACCTTAATCCCACCCATAGTCCATGCAGTTTTGTTAAAATCAAGTATGGTGTAGAACCAAAGACTTTTCAAGGAAAACTCATCCAGCTGAAATTCATTATTAAGTTAACTAGTAATCCAGTCATAAATCTGGACCAGTTAATTCACAGCTGCAGTAAACCCTCGGTGGTTATTACTTTCAATATTATTGTCTTACACAAACAATGATTCTTCATCAAATAATTTTCTATACAACCTCTCAATCCTCAGCCCTTAAAATAATTAGTGTATGGTTCACAGAATATTTCTTATTCTTCCCTTATACAGTTATATCACAGATGCTTTTCTCCAGTCATCTGGTATAATTAACACCTCAATTTGTGACTAAGTCAGAATTGCAATATGAGGCCCTAAATTCAGATTCACTGGTCTTCATGCATACGTTTCAGTTTTTGGAGTATAGTACGTACTGAGCAATTAATTTCAACCAATGATTGTTGAAATGTTTCAATATTTATATCTTAGTTACCATTACATGAGTCTCTTCAAGTCTTGTACTTCATTTGATGAGATATCTGTTTTGTTTATCTTTCTTTATAAAACCACCAGTATAAATTTGATTAGTTTATTATTACTAACAAGATAAATATCCTAAAATTTCAGAACACAGCCAGATAGCCATCGATAAATGGATAGTGCCTCTCTTCAAATTAATAACCTTCAAATGCGAATAGACAAAACACAACCTGAAAAAAAAAACAAATAAATGGAAGAAGCATGCAGAATGGATAACTCCACAATATTCCACGCAATTTATTGTTGACAAGATTGAATGCTTTAGCCCAAATAAGAAGGACTTCATGAGAGTAACAAATCATAGAAAAGCATGCATTTATATACTGCTTCAGAACCATCTGATTTAATAAATTGAATCAATTAGCAATAAAGTGGTGAAGCATTTAAAAATACATGCCCTAATACAAATATCAAACTAGTCACGAAGCATACATAAAAATTTACAAAACCTCTAAAAGACATAAGTAAAAGACATATAATTTAAAATGTTATAATGCAAAAGGATCTTTTATTTTAATTCCTACTTATTTAAAGGTCCATGGGATTTTCTATCTAAAGTTTCCAATAACCTTTATTCTGAAGAGTTAATTTTTGTAACAATTGACATCCAAGATCTTTTTCTCAGTCATCCCTCATGATGTTGTGGTAGAGTGGTTCTATGATTATTGATGTCACAATTCTGATTTAGATCATACTAAGATCCTTACCATCAGGACACTCATGGAGGCAGTACTTGAGAACAACTTCATAACTTTTGAGCACCGACTATTTAAACAAAAGAAGGATGTGGTGATGAAGGTGGCTTGCACCCCTATCTTTGCTAATATTATCCTTGCGTTTTGGGGGCCAAATTTGTGTTCACTTCTGAATTTAACAAGTGTTGCTCCTTCTCTGGATGTTTTCTGGATGATATAATAATTTTTTGGATAGATAGTGAGGCAAGACTTGACCAATTTTTGAATATTTGCATACTATGACCTCCTTTATTAAATTGACTATGACTTTTCAGATTGATCAAGCCAACTACTTGGATGTATCTATTTCTAAAAATAAAAACAACAACCAATTTGAATCTATAATCTATAGAAAATGTACCTATTCCAACTCTCCATTGCACTTTGATAGCTGCTCCCCTATTCACCAAAAGAGATCTTTGGTCAAAGGACAATGTGTCTGGTTAACTTAGATAGTGTCCAGCAATTTAAATTTTCAGGAAGAGTGTTGTAACTTAAAACATATGATGATGAGGAGACAGTTCCCTGAATCTGTTCTTAGTAATACGTTTAAAGAAGTTCAAGCTAAAAGAAGTCTGGGGCATTTCACTCCACTGCTTGGCATAGCTTACGGGGGGCCAATTGCTACAATCAAGGGTAATGAAGGTTCGGGACAAAGCCAGTTTCATAAAACATTTATTCTATCCTTTAATAGTCATTTTTTTTACATTTGATCTATTATACAGAAGAATTGGGGTCTTTTTGGTATTGACATTGAATACACTAGAGTGGTGGGGGAAGCATCACATAGTGTATATGTTGTTGTTGTCTTTCGGCTTTTCCCGGTTAGGGGTCGCCACAGCGGAACTCTGGTCCACTAATGATTGGCAGTAGATTTTCACGAACGTTGAGGTGCCAGCTCGATGTTCAACCTTCAACGAAGGCATGCCCATTTACGCATGTCTTTCAAACACGCCCACCCAACCGCTGGGAGGACATGCAGACTCCACACAGACATAAAAAGGATATTTGTTTTAAAACTTTACAGAGACCAGAAAATCTTTCTAAAAATGATGGCAGAATGAGAAACATATGGTCACTGCTCTCAATGTAAACATATTTTGGAAGTGGGTAGTCTCCACCTTAACAACTATGGGGTAATTAACTTCCCTAAAAAATACTATTGTGACAGCAAAGTGGTAATTTATTTAAGTATGTGCCAAATATGTACCTGCTTCTATATAGGGAAAACTAAGCATAGTTTGTGGTCAAGAATTTATCAACATTATTATGACATCCAGAAGAAAGCCCTTAAGAATGCTTTATATAAACACATTGCTGAACATTGTACTCAGTCATTTAAATTTGGGATTATTTACCATGTTGATCTAAGCAAAGAGGTGGACCATTGAATTATTTTCTTGAATTAAAAGAGTTGAAGTGGCAACTTAGAACTAATGCCACTGTTTACCGGGGGTTAAATGAAACGGTCCCCATCAGCAGCATCTTAAAATTAAAAGCTACTTTTGCATTATACAAGCTTCAGATAAGCTTTGTGAAGGTATTTACTCATGGACTGAATATTTAGAAGCCAATCAATGAACTGCATTTATACTGTAGTGTAATACATAAATATACAGTAAAACAACTACAAGGTATTGTATTATTTCTAAATAATTAGATAGTTGAAATAATGGTTAAAGATTTCAGCCCTCATGTACAAGGTACAAGTTTGATCATAACCTCTGGCCGATGCCTTTAGAGAGTATGCATGTTCTCCCTGGGTCACTCTGGGGTTCCTGCCACCTCCCAAAAACATACTGAGTGTTTTCACCTCAAACACACCCAAGAATGGAATTGTGAGCAGCAGCACAGACTCTAGATGCTGCTTATAGGGTGAAGAGTTACATAGACCAACCACTTTCTGATGCAGAATATCCTCAAAATAGGTGAACATGGGTCACAGACTGATTAACTATGAGGTGTTGCATTGACTAATGTCATCAAATGGGCATGAGTATTTACCAGTGATAAGTGGGATGAGGGACTAGCCTACTCTGACCTACACCAAGGACCCATGCTAATGGTGGGAAAGGTGTATGTGCCCCTACTGGTCAATGTGTGTCCACCAGCCCTGAGTCAGTAAGTTACTAGCTGGCTGCTGGTGTCCAGTTGGGTTACCTGGGATAGCTCTGCTGAGTGAAAGTCAGATGTAAAACCAATCAACCTGCCCAACATGAACTAAGAATTACTACACTCAATGTATATTCACTGACAGGACACAGCTTCAGAGTAGATGACATGATGATATGGAGCAGGCTGAACATCCTGTGCTTCTAGGAGACAAGATGGATGAGCAGTACAGCAAATCCACTTGACTTGGTGTCCAGAGAATACTACAGATGTGAATGACAAACTAGAAATGGTGTAGGAATTGTGTTGAGAGGGTGTCTTCAGAAGAACGTGAGGGATGTCATCAGAATTAATGACAGACTCATGGCAATCAGACTACAGTGTAAGGATAGTCAACTATTCATAATCTCTGTCTACGGCCAACAGCAGGGTTGTGATAGTGAAGAAAAGAGTGTATTCAGAGAATCAGGACAACATGAATCGGTGTTTATAATGACTGACCTGAATGAAATAATGGGACAGACAGAACAGGATATGAGGAATGTCTTGGTCCACAGGGGTAGGGCAATAGGAATAGAGAAGTAGAGGCCATTCTATAATTCTGTTTGACAAATGTCTTGATAGTGGCCAACAAATTGTTAAGCAAGAGAGACAGTCACAAGATCACATACAAGAGTGGCCATCATGCAACTCAGGTAAACTTCCATCTAGTAAGGAAAGAGCAATGGGGTAGAATCAGTGATTGTAAAGGCATCCCAGGTGAAACAGTTAGCCCAGAGCATAAGCCACTTGTTCCCACAATCAGCTGCAAGCAATGGTCAGAGAAGACTCTGAGGTAAACAGATACTGGGTAGAAGACCTGGATGGTGAATGGAGAGAAAGCACAACAGGTCAAAGAAAACCAATAATGGAAAAGTCAGTACGAGGAAAACCGCAACCATGCAAACACAATATAACCGCTAGAACAACAGGTCAAAGAGTTATTCAGGATTGTAGCATCTTAGGAAGTAGGTGGAGCGGAGGAAGAATGGCAGCACTTTAAAACAGCATATGTGAGATCTACAGAAGTATGCAGCTGAACCAGGTATGGAAATTAGGATCATAGGAAGAGCTGGTGGTAGAATGCAAAAGTCCAGAAAGTCATCAACACAAAGAAGGAGTGCTGGAAAAAGTGGGAGATAGAAAAGATAGAGCAGACTAAGAAGGAATACTGGTCGGCTAACAAAGAGGTGAAGACAGGAGGTGCAATAGGAAAGGCAATGGTATCAGAGGCACTCTAGCAGCTTCTGGCAAGTGACTCTGTAGATGGCACAAGGAAGTGGTACCATGTTGTAAGGCAAAGACAGAAAGATAAAGAAGATAGACTAACACGGTAGCGGTTAATGCAGTGGTACAAGCAATGCTGCAGGACAGCAAGAGGTTCTTCGGGGGTTCGGCTTCTGGTGTGTGAGTTGTGTGGAGTGCCTGTGTTCTGTGTTGTGTTTTGGGTTCTCCTCGGGTACTCTCTGTTTCTCCAAAATAAAAAAACATGCTCATGAGCATTTCTCTCCCTCCTCCACAAAAAAGGATCTGTGGAAAAACCTAGTCGGACTTCCTGGGTCAAAAAATAAAAAAAAAATTAAAAAAAAATAAAAAATAAAAACACCCTCTGTAAGGGATGCCAACAACAACCTGTTCACCAGCCCACCAGAAATCAAAGGCAGATGGTAGGAATGCTTGCATCAGTTTCTGAATGAAGAAAACCCCAGAGAAGCTGTACTGCTCCAGACACAGCTTACAGTGAGAGAAGAGGAGGAGCCCACCACAGAAGAAATAAGAATAGCACTAAAGGAAATGAAGTCAGGGAAAGCAACAGCCTCAGATGAGGTCACATCAGCTGTGATAAAAGCAGCAGCCTCAGATGAGGTCACAGCAGCTGTGATAAAAGCAGCAGCCTCATATGAGGTCACATCAGCTGTGATAAAAGCAGCAGCCTCATATGAGGTCACAGCAGCTGTGATAAAAGCAGCTCAGCCATCACAACATCAGCTGTGATAAAGCAGCAGCAGCCTGCCATGAGGTGACAGCAGGCTAAATAAAAAAGCAGGCTTAGAGGTCACAGGTCACATGATAATAAAAGCAGCAGCAGATGGCTCAGATGACATCAGCTCAGAGCAGATAAGCAAAGCAGAGGCATGAGGTCACATCAGATGTGATAAAAGCAGCAGCCTCAGATGAGGTCACATCAGATGATAAAAGCCAGAGCCCAGATGAGGAGGTCATCAGATGTGATAAAAGCAGCAGCCTCAGATGAGGTCACATCAGATGTGATAAAAGCAGCAGCCGCATATGAGATCACATCATGATAAAAGCAGCAGCCTCATATGAGGTCACATCAGATGTGATAAAAGCAGAAGCCTCAGATGAGGTCACAGCAGCTGTCCTCAACATGTTAGGTAGGCTAATGGAAAAACAGCTCCTGAGGGTACTGATAGCAGTATGGAGAGAAAGATATATCCCAAATGTCTGGAGGATAAGCCTACTAGTGACAGTATACAATAACAAGGGAGACATCCACAGCCATGGTCAGTACACGGGTGTCAGTCACCCTGCATGAAAGTTCTGGAGCAAGTGATTTATAAACAAATACTCAAAGTAGTAGAATGTAAGATGGGAGATGAGCAGTTTATACTTAGATCAGGATGCAAGGCAACTGACCTGATGTTTGCAGTGAGACTGATATCTGACAAATAAGCTAGAGATGAGGAACGAGCCCAACTGGGTATTCCTAGACTTGGAGGAAGCATATGACAGTGTCCCAAGAAAGCTGATTTGGGCAGTCCTGAGGTTGTTCAAAGTCCAGGAAACATTGGTAGAATTAAGGCAGGGTACGTACAAGGACACAATAACTCAAGTGCTAACAGTTTTTGATCTCACAGAGGGGTTTCCATTGGGAGTGGGTGTGCATTACGGTTTAGCTCTGAGCCCGCTCCTGTTTATACTAGTGATAGACTACATCAGCAAACAGGTTGGAAGCGACAGATCTACAAAGTTGCTGTATTCTGTATGCAAGCAATGTGGTATTATAGGCATAGTCTGTGCAAAAACTTCAGCAAAGGATAGGGCAGTGGAATGAAAAACTTAAGGCACATGGGAGGAAATTGAGTACAGGCAAGACATTTGTAATAGTAGCAAATGGGGGAAATCAGAAGAAGCTGAGAATTGTGATAGAAGGGAAAATAGTGGAACAGATTAACAGCTTCAAGTATTTGGAAGGTGTGTTTAAGGAGAAAGGAAATTTGAATGAACTAGAATCAGAAGAGCTGCAGCTATCTGTCACAGAGTGTGGTGTGTAGTATATGCCAGAAGAATGGCAAAGAAGCCAAAACATAAAGTGGACGAAACAGTGATGCACCCAGTACTACTGTATAGTACCCAGGCAGTGAAGACAGTTGAGGAAGCTAGAGGTGATAGAGATGAAATGCCTGAGGCAGATGATATGATGCACACTATGAAACAAATGAAGAAATAAGGACATCAGAGCAGAAACCAAAGAAGATCCAGGTGCAGATCAGATTATAATGACTTGGGCATGTGCAGTAAAGCAGAAGACAATCTGGTGAGGAAGATTTGAGACAGACAAAGAAGATGAGAGGAAAAGTGGATGTCTAGGAAAGAGATAGATGGATTCTGCAAGAAAAGACCAGTGATATTTAGCCATAGCTGTCGAAGAATTTAAGACACTGACATTAAATCGGCACAGATGGTGACAGTTGATCCAACAGCCTTGCCTCGTAGAAAACAGGAAAAAAAGGGAGTTGATGATGATTTTCTTGTATCATTTTTTGAGTGTGTGTGTGTGTGTGTGTGTGTGTGTGTGTGTGTGTGTGTGTGTGTGTGTGTGTGTGTGTGTGTGTGTGTGTGTATGTGTGTGTGTCGGTGTGTGTCGGTGTGACTGATTCATCAGACAGATTCTGTTTATTATTTTCACAGTGTCAGCTGCTCATTACATATCCATGCCTTAAATTTACATTGCCACTGTGTAATTAATTAACAATTATTTTGATGAGCATTCTGTAATGCACATTTGCATATCATTGAGAATTAGTCATACACACACATAGTGCCCTTCCTCTATTACAGATAATCAAAACTTAAAATTAAAGAACATATATTTTTCAGTTTCCTTTATTCTGGTTTCCGTCCTGCTTCAGAGTTTTACCATTGCTGATTTTGCAGATTGCTGTTAACACAGTTTATAGATTTTTATCGGCACTTAAGAACTTTATTTTGGAAGGGCATTGAGCTCACTGAATCCCTGAAATAATATTTTATTCTTGCATACTTGATGTTGTATTGAGCAACTGCCCTGAATATAAATGATTACCACTACCAGTTGTTACTAGTATACATTGTCACTTAGTATAACATTTACTAGAAAAAATGCAGATCAAAAATAACAGCATAAATTTTACACAAAGTCATAGGTTCATAGGTTGGTACTAGGCTATCAGCCCTAGGGCCTATACAAGCCTAGCCATAACAACTCCCTTGCTATTTCTTCCTACAGTATTTACTTCCCTGGACCCCTGTCTAGCAGGGCGATTGACGTGAACCCTGGGGTGAATTTCCTATCTCCCATCCAATCATAGAGGTTCCTTTGGAAGAGGGCCAAAGAGGCACTCCGCTTGACATGTATGGGCAGTCTATTCCAGAGTCTGGGGAGTCTCTGGGTCAGGAACCTATCCCTCCAGCATGTTTTGTTCATTGTGATGACAAGGTTTAGATCCCTGGAGCGTGTGTCTCTGAGGGACTGGTATTTCTTTAAAAGTGTAGCATGTCCAACAGCTCTGGGTTTAACATGGCCTTGTATGCTAAGCAGAGATCAGCTCTGAGTAGACGATATGTGACAGAGTATAGGTGGAGTTTTTTATATGGTCAGAATAGGGCATCTGCTTTAGGCCTGTGATTTTTTATAGTGAGGTATTTCTGCAGCCTTTCCAGTTGTTGCAGATGTCTTGAGAGGTACATACCAAATGGGGCATTGTATTCTATAATGGGTCTAATGAGGGATGAGTACAGTGGGACAATGACCTCCTTTTTTCTGGATGAAAAGCCCTTAGTGATGAGGTGTGCCACACATAAGGATTTCCTGACTGTTGTGGTGATGTGGTTATCGAAGGTGAGACCACTGTCCACTTGTGTCCCTCTTATCACACTTTCAGTGTTTCGTGTACTGCCACCTATGTGGTAATTCATGGGTACATGTTTTTTCCCAAAGGGCATAACTATACATTTCTTGGCATTGTGCTTGAGCCCATGGCTCTTGCACCAAGCATCTTTTTCTGTAAGGCCCTTTTGTAGAATATCCACATCATTTGGGGATTCAATAATGGCTCCCAGTTTGCAGTCATCTGTGAACTTTGTTAACTAGAGTCCCTTAGTGTTGGCCTGTTCTTCAGAGAAGTAGACACCAAACAAGAGAGGTCCTAGGACTGAACCCTGAGGTACTCCATTTGTCACTTGACTGGAGCTGGATTTGGAGTCGGCTACATTTACAGTGTTGGTTCTGTCAGTAAGCCCAGCTTAGTATGTTTATCTATGATTCCAGAGCTGGGGAAGGTGTCAAAGGCCTTGGCGAGGTCCAGATAGGCTGTGTGGACCACCTTACCCTTGTCCACAGCTCTAGAGACTGATTCAAAGAAGTCAATCAGGTTCAGAAGGCAAGATCGGCCCTTCACAAACACAAACTACATGGGGTCCAGTGTTTGAAGGTTGCCAATGTCTTTGTTTATAAGTTCCATGATAATACATTCCATCGCCTTGCAGATCAGGCTCGTCTGACTGATGGGGCGGTAGGTGGATCCCTCCTTGTGGAGTGGGATAACTGTAGCTGTGTGCCACTCAGTGGGCATGAAGCCTGAGGTGAGGCTATAATTAAACATGACACTTTGTAGTTCATGTAGTACACAGCCTGGGATGTCATCTGGTCTCGTGGATGCTGTATTCTTAGCTTTGGAGAGTGAGTTTTTTACCTGTGTGGCTGTTATTATCGGAATTTGGCAATCTTTCGGTATTGAGATGGGCCCTTTAGGGGGAGAGAGGGGGGTGATGTTTGCACTGACTCGATCTGCCAGGATTTTGGCAATATCCTTGGGATCAGTATATTTAATGCTATTCTGTTGTAGCTCAGAACAGATCTGAGCATTGCCATTTAGACTCTTGACATAGCTATAGAATGCCTTGTGGTTGTCTTTGGAATCTTTGGTAATTTTATTTTCATAACTAGCTTTGGAGGATTTTATGAGGGATCTCAGCTTCTTACTGAGGCTGGTAAGGGAGTTTTTTGTATCCTGGGATTTTCCTCTTTTCTGCAACAGTTTCTTCCTTTTGTTGTAAAGTTTGTTTATGGCAAGGGACTACCAGATTGGCTTCCTTTTTTTGAGGAGAGCATCTTGGTTCTATTGGGGATGGCAGGATTCATGCATGAATGGATGTGCTCTTAAGGTGCCTTAGTGTAGGATTCAGCAGCTGAACTTTCAGTTCCCGTCTGCATGGGTGTCATGATGTTTGTCACTTTTGACTCGAGTAGCATGAAGTTGGCTTTGGAGAAGTTTTTTTACGGAGGTTTCCTTACTAAGGGGTGGGATGTGGATGTCAAGGGTGATTAGCTTATGGTCAGACCTGACCAACGAGGGGGTGACCATAGGTGTGGAACATCAATTTCCCATGTTGGTAATGACCAGGTCCAGGATATGTTGGGACTAAGGATTAGTTGATCCAGGGCATTGTAATTTATGAATTCCAAGAACTGTTGAACAAAGGTGTTGGTAAACGAGTAGTTTTCCTACTTAATGGCAGTGTAGTTGAAATCACCCAGTATTAGGGTGTTTGGTTGTATCTTAGCATTTTCCAGTATGTTTAGAAAGGTGCAGTGGGAATCTTGGGGCATGGTGGGGGATCTATAGCAAGCTACAATTTGGATTGCAGTTTTATTTAGTGTTAGTTGCACGTGGAGAATTTCAGACGCATTGTGTTGGGCAACTAGCCTGTTGTTGTGAATATCCTTGGTGAATATGGAAACTCCTCCACTTTTAGTGTTTCGGTCCTGGTTTGGTGGCCGAAAAGTGTGGTAAGAGTTGTATCCTGGTATTGCAGGGGTGCTTTCTGGAGCCTTGAACCAGGTCTTAGTTACTGCACAGATATCGATGTTCTCCATTTTTAGGAGTGTCTCGAGAGAGTGCATTTTGAGGTTTAGAGTTCTAGCATTGAGTACATTGCCTTCATATTTTGCATGCTAGCACCTGTTAAGGTGGTGGTTTTGTCCTTTGAACTTTGCCTAAAAAAAGCACTATAGGGGTGGCAAGAACCTTAGCCAGTAACCTGAATGCCAGGGGTGACAGGTGCAGACCATCTCTGGCAAAGCATCGTGATCTGTCAATCATGTCGTCCCAAGCAGACAGATACTGGATTCCCTTTGAATGACACCAGAAGCTTAGCCAATTGTTGAAGTCAATCATTTTGTCTCTATACTGTGGTATCATTCTGGGTGAAGGCAGGATGCTACTCAGGGCTAGGGTCATACCTGCCTGGGCCAAATGATCCAAGAGCTCTTCCATGTCTCTTTTCATGTAGTCCAGGGAAGTATGTCTCAAGTCATTCACTCCAGCATGGACAATGACAGAGTCATATTTGTACTTGTTGTGGAGTGACTTGAGTGCATGCATTATGTGGCAGATCCTGGCAACCGACAGGCAGCTATCTGTAATTTTCTCTTTGTTCAGCCTGGTGAGTGGGACATCAGTGAGCTTGACTATAGAGTCACCTATGACTTAAGTGTTGGGTATGTTGTCTTGCCTTAGGGACTGTTGTTGGGTGGCATACTGGTGTTGTGAGCTATGTGTCATTTTGGTTGTGATTGGTGTTTGTGTTTCAGCTTCGGAGGTCCTTGTTGCTTGGGCAGGTTACTGTTTAGGGCCTCCACATGTTTGGGTTTAGTGTTGCTATGTGTGGGTGTTGGTGGTGTGCATTTAGAAGGGCTATGTGTTGCTTGAGGTGTATTGCAGGTGTTAACCTTCTCCTCTTGACTGTCTAGCACAATGTTGGCTGGAGAGAGCGTTGCTTCCAGTTTGGCTATGTGAGTCATTCATAAAAGTCATTTTATAATTCCATGAAACATAAATGTGGATTCCATTATCATTTATATTCTTCACAAACTAGCGCAAGGGTTATGAAGAGTATCTTACAGCTTCTCTTTTCTGGATGGAGATACATTTTTAATATCACTCTGTTAAATTCCTGGGCTCATGTAGGCTAAAAAGTGCATTGGTGTTCATTCACTCACTTATTGCAGTCAGCATGAGAACAAAACAAAAAATACTGGCATATTCAGCAGTAAGGGTACTGACTAGCCTTTCTATGGTATTATATTGGAATGAAATGACTAGGCTTAAAATGACCTCCAGGTCAATAACCTAGTTATCTCCTATGATCCTATGATCCTATGAAGACAGCAGGGGCTTTAGCCAATATGCAAAAGCTTTTGAATAAGAAGTACAAGGCATCCCTTAAAAAGCAAGTAGGACTGTCCAACATGTCATTCCACATTGACACATACTGGAGTCCCCTAGAAGGACACAAATTATTTAGCCAGTTGTGGGAGTAAATCATCTTGTCTTCATATTTAGGCATTATTACTGAAGAAGGGAAGAGTTTGCTCACTGTTAGTGTCTTGGCTACATTTGAAGATTTTGCTCAATATCAGAGTCTTGCCTGCATTTGTGATGTATATATAGCTTAGACATGTCTATATGCATCACCCTTTGGCTTGTTTACCCCAGTCATTCACCCCAAATATATATCTGCCAAGCTGTAGTTATATTTGTCTGACAAAACAGTCCTAAAGACCCTTGAGATATCTGAGATCCTGGGACCTGAAAAACAATTCACTATCACCTTGTCTTTGTCCATTTTTGACAGTGGAGAATCTAAGTGTCTCATTATGGAGGTACCAGTCACATTTTTGTTGCGCTGTGGTGTGCTGTACTAGAATTGAGGTCCTTTGTCTCATAGTGACTCTGTTAAAAGTCAAATATTATGTTATGCAATTTTGTTTTTTTATTTTTGCTGATACAATGACCATGATACAGAAGCTGTGTGTAATGCTTATATAGCCCTACTGCCATACTTTTCTGAAGAAGTGAATCAGCCACTGGGGGCTGACTCTCTGGCCTACCACAACTGTTAATGAGGCATTCTGGGGTAGAGGCATATGATAATGAGTCACTTGCTCTCCCCCAGATATGCATGGGGTAAGTGAGTTACGCTGCTGAGAAATTCATAGAACAACATGGCTGCATAAATCACTATTTTGCACTGCATTGACTAACTCATCCAAAGGCTTGCATTCACCTATTACGTTCAATGTTTGAGATCATTTTAGAACATGGCAAAACAACGAAGAGGTCAAGCGACTTCTTTCCCAGAGAAAGAATTTGCTAAACAGCCGCTTTGCTGTTTTGTCTGTTCGCTCTACATGTCGACAAAACACATTCGACAAAATGTGTTTTCGTCATTCTAATAGGAAACCTATCCACAAGACACACACACACACACACACACACACACACACACACACACACACATATATATGTGTGTGTGTGTGTGTGTGTGTGTGTGTGTGTGTGTGTGTGTGTGTGTGTGTGTGTGTGTATGTGTGTTTGTGATTTGTGTATACTTGTAGATCTATAATATAGATGGGCATCCTCCTTCATATGGGAGGGCCTTCAACAGATCCTGGAAACTACAGACCCATTAGTCTGTCTAGTCTTATTTGCAAAGTCATGAAATGAATTACCAGGGAAATTATCAACAAAGTCATAGGAGACCTCCAGACACTGGATCCATCCCAGTTTGATTTTGTCAGAGGAAAGTCATGCTTATTGAACCTGGCGGATGTCTTTGAAAAGGTCACTAAAGAGATGAATGAGAAGAAAGCAGTGTACGCTGCCTACCTAGATCTGGCTAAAACATTTGATGTAGTACCTCACTCAAGCACTGTCAATAAGCACTGTCAATAAACTTATGAAACTAGGCATAAACCCCTTTGTAACATGGTGAAAAGCTATCTGGCTCATGGATGGGACTCAAGAGATTAGGATCAATGACACCACCAACACAAAGAGGCCGGTTACCAGTGGAGTCTCTCAGATCTCTGTGCTGGGCCTGCTCCTCTTTGGTCTCTAGTTCTCAGAGGTCAAAGCCAATGTTAAAGGCTTCCAGCTGACCAAATTTGCAGATGATTGCAAACTGTGAGCAGTCATTGTATCCCCCCCCCCAAAAAAAAAAAAACACTCTTCAGAAAGGTATTTGTTTGTGTCTTTCGGCTTTTCCCGGTTAGGGGTCGCCACAGCGGAACTCCGGTCCGCTAATGATTGGTAGTAATAGAGACAAATGTTTAGTGACAAAGTATTGGCTTAAAACTCAATGTTTAGAAATGTGTTACAATACTTTTTGGGAAATCAACCACCCAGGGTAACTACATAATCAGTAAAACACACCTAAAAGTTGACTCACTAGTTAGGGATCTGGGAGTCCATGTGGATACCAACATAGCCTTGAACCAACATGTGTCTAAGGTAGTAAGAAAATCCTTCTATGTTGCTCAATTTATGGCATCTAGGTCCGCAGAAGCCATTGTCCCACTGTACTCCACTCCACCCTCATCAGACACATCATTCAGTATAATGTCTTATTTGGAATGCATCTGACTAGATATATGCATCAACTGCAATGCCTACAAAGTTTCCTTACAAAACGAATACAGGGAGTAAACAAAATGGCCTATAATGATCACCTTAAAATGGCCTACCTCTATACTCTGCATCATACAGACTACGTAGAGCTGGTCTTTGCCTGGTATACAAGGCCTCCCTGGACAGTATACTCTGCACCATACAGACTACGTAGAGCTGGTCTTTGCCTGCTATACAAGGCCTCCCTGGACAGTATACTCTGCACCATACAGACTACGTAGAGCTGGTCTTTGCCTGCTATACAAGGCCTCCCTGGACAGTATACTCTGCACCATACAGACTACATAGAGCTGGTCTTTGCCTGCTATACAAGGCCTCCCTGGACAGTATACTCTGCACCATACAGACTACGTAGAGCTGGTCTTTGCCTGCTATACAAGGCCTCCCTGGACAGTATACTCTGCATCATACAGACTACATAGAGCTGGTCTTTGCCTGGTATACAAGGCCTCTCTGGACAGTATACTCTGCACCATACAGACTACGTAGAGCTGGTCTTTGCCTGCTATACAAGGCCTCCCTGGACAGTATACTCTGCACCATACAGACTACGTAGAGCTGGTCTTTGCCTGCTATACAAGGCCTCCCTGGACAGTATACTCTGCATCATACAGACTACATAGAGCTGGTCTTTGCCTGGTATACAAGGCCTCTGGACAGTATACTCTGCACCATACAGACAGTAGAGCTGGTCTTTGCCTGCTATACAAGGCCTCCTGGACAGTATACTCTGCACCATACAGACTACGAGAGCTGGTCTTTGCCTGCTATACAAGGCCTCCCTGGACAGTATACTCTGCACCATACAGACTACGTAGAGCTGGTCTTTGCCTGCTATACAAGGCCTCTCTGGACAGTATACTCTGCACCATACAGACTCATTAGAGCTGGTCTTTGCCTGGTATACAAGGCCTCCCTGGACAGTATACTCTGCACCATACAGACTACGTAGAGCTGGTCTTTGCCTGGTATACAAGGCCTCCCTGGACAGTATACTCTGCACCATACAGACTACATAGAGCTGGTCTTTGCCTGGTATACAAGGCCTCCCTGGACAGTATACTCTGCACCATACAGACTACGTAGAGCTGGTCTTTGCCTGCTATACAAGGCCTCCCTGGACAGTATACTCTGCACCATACAGACTACGTAGAGCTGGTCTTTGCCTGCTATACAAGGCCTCCCAGGACAGTATACTCTGCACCATACAGACTACGTAGAGCTGGTCTTTGCCTGGTATACAAGGCCTCCCTGGACAGTATACTCTGCACCATACAGACTACGTAGAGCTGGTCTTTGCCTGGTATACAAGGCCTCCCTGGACAGTATACTCTGCACCATACAGACTACGTAGAGCTGGTCTTTGCCTGCTATACAAGGCCTCCCTGGACAGTATACTCTGCACCATACAGACTACGTAGAGCTGGTCTTTGCCTGCTATACAAGGCCTCCCTGGACAGTATACTCTGCACCATACAGACTACATAGAGCTGGTCTTTGCCTGCTATACAAGGCCTCCCTGGACAGTATACTCTGCACCATACAGACTACGTAGAGCTGGTCTTTGCCTGCTATACAAGGCCTCCCTGGACAGTATACTCTGCACCATACAGACTACGTAGAGCTGGTCTTTGCCTGCTATACAAGGCCTCCCTGGACAGTATACTCTGCACCATACAGACTACGTAGAGCTGGTCTTTGCCTGCTATACAAGGCCTCCCTGGACAGTATACTCTGCACCATACAGACTACGAGAGCTGGTCTTTGCCTGCTATACAAGGCCTCCTGGACAGTATACTCTGCACCATACAGACTACGTAGAGCTGGTCTTTGCCTGGTATACAAGGCCTCCCTGGACAGTATACTCTGCACCATACAGACTACGTAGAGCTGGTCTTTGCCTGCTATACAAGGCCTCCCTGGACAGTATACTCTGCACCATGCAGACTACGTAGAGCTGGTCTTTGCCTGCTATACAAGGCCTCCCTGGACAGTATACTCTGCACCATACAGACTACGTAGAGCTGGTCTTTGCCTGCTATACAAGGCCTCCCTGGACAGTATACTCTGCACCATACAGACTACGTAGAGCTGGTCTTTGCCTGCTATACAAGGCCTCCCTGGACAGTATACTCTGCATCATACAGACTACGTAGAGCTGGTCTTTGCCTGCTATACAAGGCCTCTCTGGACAGTATACTCTGCACCATACAGACTACGTAGAGCTGGTCTTTGCCTGGTATACAAGGCCTCTCTGGACAGGTTTTGATGAACCTTTTGCACCTCTACAAAACAAACATCAGAAATACTACATCAAAAACCTAAATTTTGCTTGTGACATGAATAGGACATGTACAAGACAGATATGCTCCTTAGAGAATTACCATTCTCTGGAACATACTCCCCATCCATGGGTTGTTGAATTCCTCCTTAATCTTATTTAAGAGCAACTTGGGCCAATCAGAAATTCACCCCTAGTCTGACATCTGTGTCTCTGATGGACAGAGACAGTCAGTAAATCACTCCTATATAAAGCAAATTTCCATGTCACATTTTAGTTGCATGGCTAGATTTATAAGGGCCCTAGTAGTCGTTAGGCTGGTATACACATATGAACCTTTGTATACACAGTTGAGATTATACTGGGAAACTTTATGTTTTGAAAAAGTATATTTAATATCAAATTCTATCAGAGATTATGAATGTACATCACGTGGTGGTGCGGTATCCTACATGCATTGAAATAAATACCGGTGAATCTGACTATAGCAGTCTGTGTCTATAGTGTTACTTCAAACAACCTAGAAAGTCAGTTTTACAAAATATACACAAGTGACCAGTGTTACTCTTTGTATTACCTAAGTTGAAGAATCTCCATTCCTTTCTAAGTTATTCTCATATTTGTTTTTTCCCAATAAACCAGCAAGTCATGCCTTCATTTATTTATTTTTTTTTTGTGTACATAATCAGTGATCCCATTTCTCCATATAAACAGGTTTATTCCTAGAATGTCAGTTGGGAAAAATTGCCTTATGCCTGACTCCAGTGTCCATTAACTATGTTTGTCAGATACATAAACATATTATAATAGAGATCTGTTACATATGCATATATTTTTGTAGTTTGTACTGTGACACTGTTTTTTTTTTTTACTTTTACTGTGTGAGCATGTAATAATATCTGCCTAAGATGTATTTCTCCCATTTCTTCTTTTTCATGTGTACATACCTCCAGATATATCAGTCTGTATTTATAGCTCAGCCACCATCAACCTTATGATCATTTTGATTTCCTTTGTAAGTACCTTATCCTATTCTCAAACTTCTGATCATTTTGATTTCCTTTGTAAGTACCTTATCCCATTCTCAACCTTCCGATCATTTTGATTTCCTTTGTAAGTACCTTATCCCATTCTCAACCTTCCGATCATTTTGATTTCATTCCTTAGTAGTACCTTATCCCATTCTCAACCTTCTGATCATTTTGATTTCATTCCTTAGTACCATGTTTCCACCATTATGTCTGCCTTTCTATATGACCTTCATATCTCTTTTTCTACATGGTCTTAATTATCACATCCATTAATCCAGGTGTGGCAACACCTAGTCCATGAATAGTGTCACTTTCTCCTGTTTCTCACTTTTGCCATTTCCCATTAGAATAAAACAAAGCATTCTGTTTGATATAGCTCTATAACCTCGCTGCGCTGTTTAATAAGCACTAAACACTGTCATTAAGGAGGAAAATTGTGAAGAGCTTAAATATATAAGGGAAAAAAAGGCTGTTACATCCATGATATAGGAAACAAGGACTATTAGAAGAGGAAGGAAATTCCACAAAGTTATTCTGTTGTCATATGGTTCCCAACTTAAATTTCCCAAATATTCCAAATCATATTCTATCCAAGAGCTGTTATTACAAACATGAGACACATCGTAATTATTAAAGTTGAATCAAAGGTGCAATTTCTCTACCCATTTCCCTAATACCACCTAGTAATAAAGGGTTGATGTACCACAGAAGGGCTTGGACATCCATGGATGACATTGCACTCAATGGTGTACATGGATACATTTCTCACATTGCACGCAGAGGGTCTGTGATATCCATGGATGGCATTATACTCCATGGTGCAGATAGATATATTTTTGTCATGAAGCACAGAAGGTCTGGGATATGCATGCATGTCATAATTACTGTATGCTGTAGACTGATGCATTTCTCACATTCAGCACAGAGGTGCTGGGGCATGCATGGATGGCATTACACTCACTGTTGCTGATTCATGCATGTCTCACATGCAATACAGGCAAATATGCTGGATGCATTGTAAGTACCTAGATCTCTAATGGGCAGTGAATGAAATTAATATACTATCCCTTGCATATAAGATTGTGGTGATGACATGGGTAAAATAATTGGGGAGTAGCAAAATTCCGGGATGGAGAATGGATACATTTATTTTTGGAGAACCAGAAACCAAATGTGGTCAGAAACGAAGTAGACAAATATCCATTGTTAAATCCTTATTACTTTATGTCAATTGCAATTACTTGGGAGTCTTTCAAATGTGAGACACGCAGTATATCTTAAAAGACTTCTGCAAATCCAGAGGCAGCAAAGTAGTAATACTTAAGAACTACAAACCTCAGTGCTGAGTCTGTAAACATACTGCTGGCAAATTAAGTACAAAGACACTGGCTGACAACTAAACCAAAAGCCCAGACTACAAAAGAAGGCAGCTAAAGGAATAAATAAAATCATGTCTAATGATTTAAGTACATCATTTGTAAAACACTGTATTTCTGTCCTAAAAAAGATTAATTTGAAAATATTGTTTTTCCAGTTTGCTAGATGTGTCAAGAAACAATTAAATTCTCTCAGAAGTGAATAGAAAATGTAATCATATATTGTATTATTTATGCCAGGGAAAGCACTCTATGAAGATTACATGGCCATAGAATATTATAAATCTCAGGTCAATCCAGTCATCACTCATTTTTATCTCCTCAGGAACATTCAGCCAAAAGGAGCTGCTAGTTTATTATGACCAATGATCTGCTATCAGCAAGTGTCCAACTGCAAGTTACAAGCATACTTTTCTAGTTAATGAAGGCAAACAGAACACCAAGGCCTTAGCTAAATGTACTCATTTTTTAGTGCATGATCTGGAACAGTTGGATAATGTCAGTTGTAGGAGAAAATATCCATAAGTTATCACATCATTCCATTGTTATTATTCTAGTACGGAAGAAAGTCATAGGTCTAGAACAGTTAGACAAACACCAAAAGGTAGAGTCACACTCTTATCAAAGACCAAATTGCTAATGGCAGAAAAACTAAACTGAGTTTTCTGTGTTGGGAAGGACCAAGACACCTGCCATGTGGGTCATGGTAGCCCTACATTTTCCTGCATAATATATTTATCTCTGAATGTACTCCACTTCAAGTGAAAGTAAACCCCATTTTAAAATTTTAGTACTGGCCATCATATCTTGCAGATAGTGAAATTCAGCCTTCTCATTTATATAGACAAAAGATATCTCTGCATTTTTATTTTTTACCTAAGGTCAGAAAGGTTTTGGGTTTCAAATAGCAGCAATATTATTGAGAAGTTCTGCCAGAAGATCAGTTGTTTTATATTATCAAATAAATTGTCAGTCTGTACCATGCTGTGCACCAAAACAGGGCAAATTGTCTGATAAATCATTTACCTTAGAAAGAGGAATACATCAGCAGTCACCAGTATCATTGCATGTTTTTTCCCTAGCAGTGGTAGTGCCGCCAATATAGATGACAGGAATTCATGACATCACACGCTGAGTTTGTTTCTTTATATTCTCTAAATTCACTCTTTCATGAAGATTTTATCATTTTTGACAATGAAGATCCATTTACACAGCATAGAAATGCTTAAAATGTATATACAATGTTGGGTGTTCACAACAAATAAAAATAAAGAAAACATTTAAAAAAAAAGTGACAAATTAATTTGAGATTTGAGATGCCCAAAATGATAAACATTAACTTCTGCAAATGACTTAATGAGCATAGTCGTATGAGTTGTTTCTGGAAAGTTTTACAACTTTCATATTTGGGTAGCATACATGATAAAGTGTCCACAAAAACACAAACATGAACTAATAAAATCCAAAAAAGGAAAGGCAGAAACTGAAGGCTCCAAAAAAATATTTAATCGATAAAAGTTAGGGCTTTTGTCCACTCTCAGTGAGTGAACTTCATCAGACAAAAACAATAAGGAAAGTATATAAATTAAATATCCTTAAAAAGGGACATCACATCCTTTGTTCCTCAATTTACATTTTTTATAAAATGTATGTATATATATATATATATATATATATATATATATATATATATATATATGCCAAAATAAGTTCCTTTTCCTCTAAAATGAGTTACCAGGAATGTGTGTAGGAACTTGTTCCAATACTGAAAAAGAAAAATTGGAGACTATATTGCTAAAAATGTGTCTGGCCAGGGTATTTCTAGGGTTTTGTTTTTCAATATCAGGTCACTCCAAGGCAAGTACAAATATGACTCAGTCTTTGCCCATGCTGGTGTGAATGACCTGAGACGTACCTCCCTGGACTACAAGAAAAGAGACATAGAGGAGCTCTTTGAGCATGTGGCCCAGGCCGGTATGACCCTGACCTTGAGTAGCATCTTACCCTCACCAAGAATGATGCCACAATATGAAGACAAGATGATCGATTTCAACAATTGGCTTAAGTACTGGTGTCATTCAAAGGGGATCCAATGCCTGTCAGTCTGGGATGACATGCTCGACAGGCCACGATGCTTTGCTAGGGACGGCTTGCACCTGCCACCCCTGGGCTTTCGGATATTGGCAAAGGCTCTTGCTACCCCCATAGTGCCTTTTTTAGGCAAGGCTCAAAAGACAAACCCACCTCCATAGGTATCACAAGGGATAAGAAACTAAGAGTAATGCTACTCAATGCCAGAAGTCTAAAACTCAAGATGCATGCACTCAAAACTCTCCTTAGCATGGAGAACATTGATATCTGTGCAGTAACAGAAACCTGGTTCAAGGCTCCCGAGAGCACCCCAGCACTACCAGGTTATACCTCATACCATGCTTTTCAGCCCCAAAACTTGGACCGAACCAGAAAAGGAGGGGGAGTATCAATATTCGTCAAAGATACCCACACCTCCAGGTTGGTGGCACAGCACGAAGCATCAAAGACTATCCATGTGCAACTAACAGTGGGTAAAACTGCCTTCCAGTTTATAGCCTGCTACAGACCACCCTTCTAAACCCAAGAACCCCACTTGGCCTTCCTGAGAACACTGGAAAATATGAAGGTCTCTCCAAACACCATTATATTGGGCGACTTCAACTACCCAAACATAGACTGGGAGCATTACTCTAGCTCCAACACCCTAGCTCAAAGGTTCCTAGAATTTATAAACTCATATGCTATGGAACAACTTGTTACCACTCCCACAAGAGGGGAAAACATACTGGACCTGATCATCACCAACATGGGGACTCTATGCTCCAGACCAGAAGTGTATCCCTCACTGGTAAGATCAGACCATAAACTAATCTCACTGGATATTCACATCCCGACCCCACCCCCTGCCCAGAAAACCACAATGAAAAACTTCTCTAAAGCAAATTTTACACTCCTCAAAACCAAGGTGGAATACTTCAAAGCCCCAAGGCCTGTGGAAAGTACGGCCCAGACCGCAGAATCCTTTATAAACACATTCTATGAACACCTTCAGGAATGCATGGATCATGCAATCCCAAATAAAACCAAGACCCAATCCTCCAAAGGCAGACATCCTGTATGGTGGACCCCAGCCATAAACAAACTATACAATAAAAGGAGGACGCTACTACATGATAGAGCAAAATCCCAAAAAGGGAAGGCATCTCTGATCAGTGTTAGCAAAAAACTATGCGCACTCATAAAATCATCTAAGGCCAGCTTTGAGAGAAAAATTGCACAGGACACTAAGGATAATCACAAGGCTTTCTTTAGTTATGTTAGGAACCTGGGTGGGAATTCCCAGATATGCTCAGAATTATTCCAAAATGACAAAAAATACACCAAACCCACAGACATTGCCAACATCCTAGCTGACAGGTTCAGCGCAAACTCCCCGCCCACCAAAGGGCAAATATCTATCCCAGCAGAGTGCTGCCCCCCTGCCATCTCAGATGCTCAGGTAAGAGCCACCCTCTCCAAAGCAAAAAACACAGCATCAGTGGGACCAGACGGTGTCCCAGGCTGCATCCTACATGAACTCCAAGAAGAGCTAAACCCAAACATAAAACTACTGTTCAATCTCAGCCTTACCACAGGATATGTACCCAAAGAGTGGCATACAGCAACAGTGGTCCCTCTCCACAAAGGTGGTGCCTCAACGGATCCTGGAAACTATCGCCCCATAAGCCTGACTAGCTTGGTCTGCAAAGCTATGGAAAGGATCATCATGGACCTCATAAAAAGATATTGTGGACCTACAGACACTGGATCCTACCCAGTTCAGCTTTGTTAAGGGCAGATCCTGCCTCTTAAACCTGGTTGATTTCTTTGAAACAGTCACCAAGGCCATTGACGAGGGGAAGGTGGTCCACACAGCCTACCTGGACCTCACAAAAGCCTTCGATACAATACCCCACTCGGGCATTATAGATAAGCTCACCAGCTTAAATATAAACCCCTATGTCATTAGATGGGTTGCAAACTGGCTCAAGGACAGAACCCACATAATTAAAATTGCTGGAGCCATGTCAGACTCCAAACCAGTTACAAGTGGTGTCCCACAAGGCTCAGTCCTGGGACCTCTCCTGCTCGGTATATATTTCTAGGAGGTACAGGCCAACACGGAAGGGCTGTGGCTGACCAAGTTCGCAGATGACTGCAAACTGGGTGCCATAATTGACTCTCCAGCCGACAGAAGCATCCTCCAAAAGGGCCTCATAGAAACAGACAACTGGTGCCAGAGCTATGGCCTCAAGCTAAATACCAAAAAGTGTATAGTCATCCCCTTTGGCAAAAACAAAGTGCCCACAAATTACCACATAGGTGGTAATCCATTAAGTACAGAAAAAGTAGTTAGTGACCTTTGGACCCAAGTTGATAGCAATCTCTCATTTGACAACCATGTGGCCAAAGTGGTTAGAAAAACATTTTATATGGCCCACCTAATCATGAAAGGATTCACATCTAGATCAGGGGAGGTAATTGTGCCTCTTTACTCATCCCTCATCAGGCCCATAATTGAGTACAATGCCCCTTTTGGGATGTACCTTACCAGACACCTGCAGCAACTGGAAAGACCCCAAAAGTACCTCACCAAGAGGATCAAAGGGCTCAAACAGATGCCATATGCTGCCTGGTTAAAGAAACTCCAGCTCTACTCAGTGGCATACCACCTGCTCAGAGGTGATCTGTGCCTGACGTATAAAGCCATGTCCAACCCGGAATTAATGGACATGCTGCACCTCAGAAAATCCAAATCCCATTGAGCTACACTCGAGACTTGAACCTCAGCATTGAAATAAAAAGGACATGCTGGAGGACAGATTCATAACCCAGAGGCTCCCTTCACTCTGGAATAAAATCCCAGTCCAGGTTAGGCAGAGTCCCTCATTGACTCTCTTCAAGAGGAATCTTGATGAGTGGATGAGGGAATCGTAGGTTTACCCCGGGTATCACTTCTGTGTCACTGTTAGACAGAGGCACAGTATACTAACCTCAAAAAAGGGCATAGCAAAATTAATTTAAAATGGGTGGCGAAAGCCAAACACACTCTGGCTAGGCTTATAAATGCCCTAGGGCAGATAGCCTAGTATGAACCTATGAACCTATGAACCTAATATTATATAAATTCTCATAAATATGTTGTTTGATCTGTCTTTCGGTCTTCCCTTCACAAAAACATTTGCATTTTCTACATTTAGCCAGGTAGATCACTTCCCTGGTTTCACAATTAAATTTCATCTACTACAATCAGTAAACTTCTTGAGCTGAAGAAGTTTACTGATTATAGTAGACAAAAGTGCTAACAATAAATTGTGTTTGTTGGAGCTATCATTATCTTTTTTTATATACCAACAAATTGGGATTCAACAGGGTGCTATCATTGTACTTTCATTGGAGGTGACTTCCCAAACTGGTGTAGAATTCTCAGGAATGAAGACTGTCTCCAACTTCCTGTAATGGGAAACTCTAGAATAACTGTATAATCATAGACTTGGGCTGGAATGATTGGGTGGGAAACAGGTTTATTTCCAGTCTACAACAAATTAATCTTAAGTGAAAAAGAAGTTTGTCATATATTAGGATGTTTTCTCAATGAGTGAAGAAAATCATTCATAAACATTTTTTGTTGGTGAGAATGTCTATCTATATCTATATCTATAACTATATCTATCTATCTATCTATCTATCTATCTATCTATCTATCTATCTATCTATCTATCTATCTATCTATCCATCTATCTATCTATATCTATCTATCTATCTATCATATATATATCTATAATCTCTCTCTCTCTCTCTCTCTCTCTCTCTCTCTCTCTCTCTCTATATATATATATATATATATATATATATATATATATATATATATATATATATATCTATATATATATATATCTATATCTAGATATATATATATATATATATATATCTATATATATATAAATATATGTGTGTGTGTGTGTGTGTGTGTGTGTGTGTGTGTGTGTGTGTGTGTGTGTGTCTTTTCTTCTTCTTTCTCTTCTTTTTTTTTTTTTTGGTTACACTTCTGATCATCTTGTCCTCCGCATATTGGGAGTTTGTTGTTAGTTTGTCGGGTTGTTGGCATTTGCCAGCCCGGCGCCCAACCTTCCACAGCAGCACACACACCACGCAGGGCCACCAATTTAGAGTGTCCAATCCACCTGAAGCATGTCTTGGGATGTGTGGGGAGCAGAGGACCGGAGGAAAACCACGACCACAGGAGGGGACACCAGCAGACTCTCAAGAAGGCACCCCAGCCGGGGATCGAACCGGAGAACCTCTTGCTGTGAGGCAGTGTGTGTTCACTACCAAATTTCAGAATTTCAAAACATTGAACCTCTGATTACCTAAGCCCATAGGATTGAGGCTATGAAATATTGAAACTAAAAAAAAAAAATTCAAAACGTTAAACTCATCATTTCATGTTTTTGCAGGAGGGGCAGGCCCCCTGCACCACCCATGTGGGGGGCTGCACCCCCCACACCCCTGCTGATTAAATACATCAACTCCAAGATCGCACTAAAGTGAAAAGAATGGTAAAGTTCCTGTTACGGACTGTGCGGCGATCTCTATTGACATGTTTCGATATTTCAAAACCTTGATCCTCTAAGCTTTGGTAATCAGAGGTTCAGTGTTTTGAAATTTAGAAATTTGGTATTTGACCCATGTATATATATATATATATATATATATATATATATATATATATATATATATATATATATATATATATATATATATATATATATATATTTATACACACACACATATTAACAGTGTTCTACCTAAAATGGAGCAACTTCATAGCTTAATACTAACTATCTTCTATATAACACATCTGGTGGAGAATGCAGGCAGAAGTGGTATTATGTGCCACCCATTTTTATCACTAACTCATTGTGCAAGAGAGTACTTTGCTAATTTGGCTGATAGCATGCAATTTAAAAATCTTACAACAAACAGAACCGAATACTTCCTATTGCATTTAAAAGTGATTGTGTTACCTACTTAAAAAGAAACATGCTTCCTTTTGCTGTTTTCTTGCTATACTTCCTGAAATGGGCCACTTGTGTCCAATGGACTGTCTCAAGCTGTTAACAAATGTGTTACACATTTTTGTTTTGAATTTCTGCACCTTTCACATAGATGCTGATTAGGGTTTCACTATATGCTGTGTAGTTTTGAGACCCAGTGTGTTTCTTGTAGTTTAATAGATTGCCTGATGCATTATCACTAAGTGTAATTTTCAAGGGAGGAAAAGTTTACTATTTCACATGCTAAGTCTGTTTTCAATAGAATTGTTTTATTTAGAAAATGACTGTTATCACTTTTGATGTAAAATATGAAATAACTATTTTCAGAAGAAGGAGGCAGAACAGAAACCAAGGTTATTTTATTCCACAACAATGAACTAGCTCCCGAGACCTCAGCCTCATTACCACAATCAACAGAACATGCTGGAGGAACAAGTTCATAACCCAGGGAATGCCCATGATGTGGAATGGACTTCCCATACATGTCAAACAGAGTAACTCACTGGCCCTCTTCAAGAGAAATTTTGATGAGTGGATGGGAAATAGAAAATTCACCCCGTGGATCACTTCAGTGGCTCTACTCGACAGATGCACTGGGAACTATGGTCAGGTGGCACAATGTCACTGTAATCCTGTGGGCTAGTCTTGTAAAGGCTCCAGGGCTAATAATCTAGTATGCACCTATGAATCTATGAACATTTGAGTGCTTGCGTCCCAATGACATGGACTTCATCAGAAAAACTGCCATTGTGCACACAACTCTTTAAATTCAAATAACAAGTCACATGTCAAGTTAACAAAGAAGCTAGTTGATTAGTGTGAGTCTTTGCAATTTAAAGAGCCCTTTACAGTTTTTTGAAAAAACATACACATTGTTAAGTTAAATCATAATTATACAATCAAAGTTAAATCATAATAATACTATCAATTTTTGTGTAGACCAAACACTTTTTAAGTAAAAATTCTAAAGCATCAATTATTAGTGTGCATAACACACGAAGCCTTTAAAAGTCTTAATAATTAAATAAGCTTACTTGACAGAATATAACTGAAAGAGTGTAAGTACTTGAACAGCAATTCCTATACAATTTAATTTCTCTAACTTTGTAAAATCATGAATAACCCCCCCAACCTGTGTTCTAAGCACTACAGCCATGTTCATATACAGAAAATTCAAAAGTGTGTGTAACTATATGTAGGTACAATCAAAATAACAATAAGAAAAAATAAAGAAATAGAAGACTAATATAAACACATAACCATGATAACAAAGAAATACATCTAGCATAAAACAGAACACTTTACATACTGTTATTGTCGTAATGGTTGTTTAAGTCCCTGTATGAAGGTTAACCTTACTAAAAATAATTACAAATAGGCTGACTTCAGCCTCAACCAGCTGGCTAGGGCAACAGTCTCATTTAAACCTGGTGGATCATGGCATTATATCTAATCTGCCATTTAAGTTCTTTGTACTCTAGAAAATCATCACTTGGACCCCCCTCTGGAATCTAGGTCAACATGAACAATAACGCAAAACTTAAAATAATGCCCAGGGTGTGCTTTTACATGTGATCAATAATACAATATTCAAAATAATGCCTAGGGTGTGCTTTTACATGTGATCAATAACACAATACTTAAAATAATGCCCAGGGTGTGCTTTTACATGTGATCAATAACACAATAGTTAAAATAATGCCTAGGGTGTGCTTTTACATGTGATCAATAACGCAATACTTAAAATAATGCCCAGGGTGTGCTTTTACATGTGATCAATAACACAATAGTTAAAATAATGTCTAGGGTGTGCTTTTACATGTGATCAATAACACAATATTTAAAATAATGCCTAGGGTGTGCTTTTACATGTTTACTAAGTGCAATTTTTTTCATCCTGTCTATGTATGTCATATTGGCATTGTTAAATCCCATTCTTAAATGTTCTCTTAGTTTTCCCTATGTAATAACTGAAACATAATTGGCACTTGGCCATGTATACCATGTCTTTTGAATAAACTTGTTAACTTTGTTAACCTGACATGTGACTTGTTATTTTTATTTAAAGAGTTGTGTGCACAAAGGTGTTTTTTTCTGATGAAGTCCATGTAATTTGGACAAAAGCACTCATTGTTGTGGAATAAAAGATCCTTGATTTCACTTCTGCCTCCTTTTTTTAGATTCTTGGTTTGATTACTTTGATTTTTTTTAAATAAACATTTTTATTGAAATCCAGATTTCTGTGATAACTGTAAAATTAAAGAAGAAAACAGCATGAACAGTGCCAAGTTTGAATCGTGTTTGATGGTAATTGGAGAAAGGCATCCATGTGATGGGATATTGGTATGAATGCTGGGAGGCATAGTTCATTACCTTGCAGAAGGACTCATCTGACCACATCTGGAGGCATAGACTGTAACCATACTGTATAATTAGTCATTAGTCATTCAGTCATTCAGGTAGGTCAGACCTGTACTGAGTGATATCAAGAGTGGATATCTATTCTTAATGTCAGAGAAGACATAGTGACATCAAAAATTAGTTGTTGGTGTCCTGTGAGCATGTAAATCCCACTTCCCAAAAAAACCCCCAAAAAAAAAAAAAATATGTTGCATATAGTAACATTTCTTATATTTGTATGATTTGTAGGTTGTTGAATAAAAGCTGTTACAGCTTCTAAATTGTCTTGTGTTGCTCTATTCATTGTACTAAAGAATGAATTAATTCATTTATAAGGCTGGGTTGTATAATACGGTCTAAACATCTTGCATTTCTTTACAGATTCCAGTAACTACAAACAAGGTGACATTTGTCAGGTCATATAGTCTGCGTTATATGGAGTGATGTTTAAAACCATCTGACCATCAGCATCCATTATGCAGCCATTATTGCATATTACTATAATGCAGTCTTCATTGCAAGATCAGACTGTAAAGGATTTCTGCATTTACTTAAAAGCTGTTACATTGTTTGGCAGTCTATGCAGAAGACAGCAGCTCGTTTGTGTTAATGAGTTGCTTCATGTGTCAGTGGTGCAGGGTTTGAATCTTTCCACCTTCTTTTATCTACTATCTTATCTTGAGCAAGTCACTTAACCAAACAGTAATCTGAGGCAATTGGGAATTTGGGATAGGCTTCTTAATGGTCTCCTGGACTACAACTAGTAACTGTGAACCTGTGGTTATTTTTGCCATCCATTCCCTAATGCATAGCTAATATACTTCAGGAAATGTTTTGACAATATCATCAGCACAATCATATTTTAAAGTATCCTTCAAAGGCTGCAGGCACTGCATTCACAGATGACTATTGATCCATCCATTCATCCATCCATCCATCTTCAACACCTTTTTCTCATTTTGCACATGGGGTTGGGATGTCACTTCAACAGTGGCAATCATCGCAAGCCAAAGTTCACACCACCAGGTGGCTAGCCCTGCCATGGTAGTTCATCTGTATCACTCACTTGCACACACACTGATACCTACAGCTGATTTAGAGTATCCAATCCACCTACTGCATGCATTTGGAATGTGGAAGGAAACTGGATCACTCAGAGGAAGCCCATGTAACTGCAGGGTGGACATGTAGACTCCACAGAAGGCACCCCAGCAGAGAATTGAACCAGACAACCTCTTGCTGTGAGGTAACAATACTAACCACTGCACCACCGCAGCCTCCCCCAAATGAATACAGATATTGGTGAACTATAATGACAGTAGTTTGAGTGGCCTTTAATGATTGAAATGTTTTGAAATGGGTACTTTTGTCATTATTGAATGATACAGTTTATTTCACTGATTAACAAAAAAAAATGTTCAAAACTACAAATTTAAAACACACTCTAACAAATGTCACTGCATTAAACAATGAATATAATTTAAAACAATCAAGAATGTGAATCCAAAAGAACACATGCATTTATGCATGGTCCTAAAAATGCATGCACGGGGCTATGGTTTAAAAATAACCTAAGCCCCAAGAGTACATTTAATCCACCACTGAGTATTACCTACAAGAATTACTAACAGTGGTGATATCTGTACATACAAAACATATGGTAAATAGGAAAGGAAAAATGAAAGAATTTGAATCAACAGACATATCGCTAGTACTTCTGCCATCAGTTGAAAATAATCTTTAGCTAACACAAAGGTACATTTTTTAAATCAGGAAAAGTTAAATGAGGTAGATTAAAAGGCCAAACAGGCTGAAATAAACAGTCACAATGTATCTATCACAACACAAAACTGAAAAAAATGAAAGAAGCAGAATCCTCATAATGAGTTGTAGTGCCATGGTAGTCATGAAAAGAAACAATTTTTACTGTTCACATAAGTGAGTCTTTATTTAAGACACAAAAACAAGAGATATTAGAGTTTCAACCAAGAAAGAAGGAAGCTGATGCAGGTGTGCTGAATACTGTATCTGAAGTAAGAAGTTTAAAAATGATATGCTTGTAAATATGTTAGCTTTAAAGCATCACTAATGCCATTGTGTGATATAAATATTGAGCAAATAATGGTACTTCTTGCAAAACAGTCATGTAATGCTGTGTATTAGTTTGGATATATATTCCTTCATATCAACATGAATGTGTTAAAAGAGTCATTAGTAGATCAATTATGAGATTACTCTATACAGACAAAAGGAATTTCTAATCTATAGCAGATTCACTAGAGACACACTTTCTTGGGTACCTGAAAACCAGTGTGTGAATACAGATTGATATTGTGCCTCAGTCTCAGGTAGGTCTGCTTAGGGGGGTCTATATTATAAAATTGAATAGGAAGAATGTCGAACACTCTAATGAGTGAAACTGCCAAAACTCAAAGTCCTTATTGTGGAGGTCTGCACCCCTGCTTAATATATATTCCAACTCCAAGATTGCACTACAGCGAGAAAGAGCAAATATTCCACTCTGCACTTTATTAAAACCTCAATAATGGACCCTTGAGTTTTGGCAGTTTCGCTCATTAGACCGTTCGACATTCTTCCAAATTTGATGTCATGATATAGACCCATAGGTGCACAGAGATTCTCATGAGGAAATGATATCTGCAGTGGCCTGAATGGGAAGGACTGGAAAAACTGTATAACTGTATATCAAGAGTGGGATGCTCTAGGTGGGAAATATGTTCATTTGTAGAGTACAGAAAATGAATCTTACCTGAAACAGTTGTTTACTGCATGTTGGCATTTCTTAAGCGAACAGGGAAGAAAACTCCTAATGGAGATATATTTTTTCAGTAGGAAAGAATACATCATTTTTTTGAAATGTGTTTTGCAACCTAGAATGAAGCAACTTGTGAGAGAACTAAAAGCTATTTTTTCAGTTATTTCTGGGTCCTGCAACTTCAAAATTCCACACTTACTATAATACATAGTATATAAGGATCTCTGTTGGAGAGCTGAGACTTGCCATATCTCAAAACACAGAGCAAACAGCCAGAAAAAAATATGAAAAGAGTAAATATTGAGCATCACTCTTCTCCTTTAAACATCTTTTCTGCAGGGAGAAGTTCCCCTGCAACCCTGATATATTCTTTGAACTTATGTATACCAACTGCAAGATTAGTGTGCCTCATATTCCAAAGAAATGGCAATCTAGACTTACTGTGTATATATATATATATATATATATATATATATATATATATATATATATATATATATATGGGTCTAGTATTCATGATCAAAATTTAAAAAAAGCTGAAACCCATAAGGCAAAGACCATATGTTTGACTTTTGAAATTTCGAACATGTACAAAAAAAACCCAAAAAACAAAACAAAACAAAAACCTGCCTACATGTTTCTAGCAGGTAGACAAGCTACCCTGCACCCCCCACACCCCCTACTATTTAAATATACCAACAGCGAGATTGCACTACAGTCTGGAAAATGGAAATTTTTCTGTTCCGTTCTATGGGGAGCTGTCCACTCAAAACGTTCAAACTTCTAAAAGTCAATCATATGGTCACAGTCATATGAAAGTCAGCTTTTTGGAAGTTTGAGCATCTGTAGGAGACCCATATATATACATATATATATATATATATATATATATATATATATATATATATATATATATATATATAGATATACACACCCATCCAGTCATCCAAATTACATTTAAATAGGACCAACAAGGGGCTTTGTTTAATGTGAATATGAAGTTTGTTTCAAAAGTGGGGCAATCTCTGTAAAACAAATCTGTCTCTCCAGCAAGTTTTACTGATATCACATACCAGGTTAAGGTCTTTTGAATGAGTGACCCATGTGCCATTTGACTTGCCAATGTGCAGCATTCCCATTAAAGCTGGGTCAGAGATTGCTCTGTATGCAAGGCACAGGTCGCCTCTGTGCAGTCTGTACAACACAGAGTAAAGTGACAATGATTTCAATCTGTCTACATAAGACAGATCTTGAAGACCCTGAATTTTCTTTATGAAGAACCTTTGTGGTCTCCCCAGTTGTTGCAGGTGTTTGCAAGGGAACATACCAAAGAGACCATTGTACTCTATTATTGGCCTGATGAGGGAACAGTACAAGGGGGTTATAAGCTCTTTTTTTTCTGGAGACAATGCCCTTACTTATGAGATGAGCAATATAAAATGCCCTTCTCACCACTGTGGAGACATGATAATCAAAGTTAAGGTTGCTGTCAACCTGTGTGCCCAGATCTCTCACCACTGACTGTGTGCTTAGGGTATTGCTATTGATGTGGTAGTTTGCAGGAACAGCACCCTTGCCAAAGGGGATGATAATGCATTTTTTTGCATTAAGTTATAGACCATGACTTTGGCACCAGTCATTAGTCTGCGTAAGACCTTTTTGCAGGATGTTGACATTGCTAAGGTTTTCAATGATCCCTACGAGTTTGCAGTCATCAGCAAACTTTGTCCATCCCATTCCTTTAGTTTTAGCCTGTACTTCAGAGAAGCAGATTCCAAACAGTATGGGTCCCAGAACTGATCCCTGTGGAACATCACTCATTACAGGTCTGCTGGAGGAGATGGAGTCCCCATTTTGACCGTATGAGTTCTATCTGTGAGACACTTTGCAACCCACCTGACAATATATGGGTTGATTCCCAGCTGGGTGACTGTATCAATAATGCTGGAGTGGTGGACTATGTCAAAGGCCTTAACTAAGTCTAGGTAGGCTGTATGAACAGATTTGCCCTTGTCTAGGACTTTGGAGACTGTCTTGAAGAAGTCCACCTAGTTTAACAGGCATGATTGCCCCTTGACAAAGCCAAACTGGGTGGGGTCGAGCATTTGGAGATTTCCTATATCTTTGTTAATAAGGTCCATGATGATTCATTCCATGACCTTGCAGATAAGGCAGGTCAGGCTAACAGACCTATAGTTTCCAGGGTCTGTGGTTGCACCCCCTCTGTGCAAAGGGTTGATAGTAGCTGTTTTTCATTCCACGGGACAAAACCAGTGCTTAGGCTGTGACTGAAAAGTGTGCCCATAGATAATGTTAATTCCTGTTTTAACCCATGTAGAACACAGCCCGGGATATTTTCTGGTCCCATAAAGGCTGTATTTATGGCCTTGGAGAGGGCATTTAAGACCAACTTCTTGGAGATACTGGGTGGAGGTCAAGGATGCTTAGGGATATATGTGGTGGAGACAGGGGAGTGAATTTTTCAGCAGGTTTGCTATATCCACAGGTTCTATATATGTACTATCATTAACTACAAGTTCAAAGAAAATCTGAGCCTTATGTTTGAGGTTATGGATGTAACTAAAGAATGTCTTGTGGTTATTCTTATTTTGGGAAGCTAATTTGGATTTGTAGTTAGCTTTGGATGACTTCACTTAGAGTCTTATTTGCTTGTTTAAACTTAGCAGGGAGTATTTCCAGTTTTGAGACTGTTTCTTCCTACTCTTAGCAATTTCTTTCTCCTATTGTATAGCCTATTAATGGCAGTTGTCCACCAGGTAGGTTTGCTTTTCCTTGAATATCTTGCTTTGGTTCTATCAGATGTGGCAGAGTCAATACAATTGTACAGGTGCTTGTATAAAGCATTGGTGCATAACACAGCATAGGTGTCTGTTCCATCAGTGGAAGGGAGGTCTCTAAAGCTATTTATTCCATCCCATAAGAGGTTGTATAATGGCCTTGGAGAAGTTTTTTATTCTAGTTGTTGTAAAGGGGGTCTTGTGTTATAGTTACTTCTAGAGAGACTGATTTGTGGTCAGATCTCACCAGGGATGACCACACACTGGGGGTCATGCAGTGGTCCCTTATATTGGTTAACACCAGGTCCAGGATAATTGAGCCCCTTGTTGGTGTGTCAACCAGCTGCTGCAGAGCATTGGAGTTAATGAAGTCCAGGAACCTTTGGGCAAGTGAGTTATAACACATATAATTTACCCAGTCTATGAACGGGTAATTAAAGTCACCCAAACCCAGGGTGATTGATTGTATTTTGATTGACACAAGTAGATCTAAGTAGACTGAGTGGATGTCCTAATTCATGGAGGGGTCCTATAGCTGGCAATGACCTGAAGAGTGGTCTTACCTATAGCCAATAACACTTGAGGTAATTCAAGGGAATTATACTGTTTATTTAATTTAGAGATATATTTATTTTAATGAATATTGATACACCACAACCTTTAGTTCTTACACCTTTAGTTTGTGGTCTGAACATGTGGAAGGAAATGTAACCTGGTATAGCTGGGGTGCTCTCTGCAGCTTTAAACCAGGTATCAGTGACTGCACAAATGTCAGCATCTTCCAAGGTGAGGACCTCTTCCTGTGAGTGAAGTTTCTGGTTTAGATTCCTAGCATTTAGCAAAATTTCCTTGAGGTTGTTTTGAGAGGGTATTTTTAAGTCTGGAATTTTGTTCTTGTGACATTGCCTAAAAAGACACTATAGGAATGGCAAGATCCTTGGCCAGTAACTAAAATCCCAGGGTTGACAGATGAAGACCCTCTCTGGCAAAGCATCAGAGTCTGTTGACCATATCATCCCAGGCTGACAAATACTGGATCCCCTTTGTATGACACCAGAAACTAAGCCAATTGTTGAAGTCAATCATTATTTGTTTGTATTAAGGTATCATCCCAGGCAAAGGTAAAATGCTGCTTATGGCTAGGGACATAACTGCATGAAATATATAATCAGAGAGCTCAGTTATGTCTCTCTTCTTATAGTCTATGAGGTAGGTTTCAAATTGTGCACATCAACAGGGATTGTCATGGAGTCATTACAGTGCCCGTTGTTGAGAGACTTGAGTGCATGTATGATGTTTTGGATACTGGTACATGACAGACAGCTGACTGAAACCTTTTTCTTATCCAACCTGGTGAGAGGAACATCTGTGTATCTCACAATTGAGTCACCTATGACTAAGATGTTTGTTTTTATGTTATACTTTAGGGGGTAGTTTGGAGAAACACTGCTGTGTGATATATTATGTGTACTATGTTCTGCAGAGAATGCATTATATGAAGCATGCTTGTGTTTGGAAGGTTTCTGATGTTTAGGTAAGCTTCTTGTAAAACCTCCGCATATGCAGGTTTATGTGTTGCTGGTTTGGCAGGTGCAGGAGCTGAGGTGTGCATGCTGACAACCTGCTCAGGATCAGATGAACTGATTGGTGAGTGAGAGAGCCTGGATTCTAGGTTCTTGATATAGATGCATCTCTCACATAATGAATGTGTGTGGACTAGAGGAAGTGGGTTGTCAGTGTACATAAGGCAATTGCTACATTGTCTCAGGATGCTCATGTCAACCAGGCTGGTGGGAGACACTGTGGGAAATTGTCCATCCTTAATGCTAGGTAAGTTGAAGTTGATGTGGTCAGAAAACAGGGAGAGGTCAGGAAGGACCAGGTAAACGAGAGGACAGGAGAAGTGGACAAAAAATACAAAGGGCTAGTAGGTAGGATCAGTGTTGGCACCTCAAGAGCTTTGCTAAATTTGTCACCTGTCAGTGAGGGACAATCACGAGAACTCACTTGTGGAGCACCAGCAGAGTACTAAGATAAAATTTGCAGGTAAAAGTGTCTGCATCTATAACCACCAACAGTGCCCACCACTGTGTGTCAGTGAGCAATGCGCAAATGTGGTGCTTATGTAGCAAATGAGTGCAAACTGATCAAAATAAATTAACCAATAAAAAAACTCAAAACTCAGCTGTGATCTAGAAACTTTCAATCAGATGAATTTTAACTGCAAACTCCTGTCACTGGGGTGCAGGGGAACTCTCTTCAACAAAAGTTGGCCTTGTTCAGTGATCAAGTTATACAAACATAAATAGATTCAGCAGGTCTGAATGTAGTCTATGCTACAGCAAACAAAGTGCAAAAATGTCAGGAAAAAAACAGTTCAAATAAAAAGTGATATGGCAAAAATGCTGTTCAAAAGTGCAATATACAGTGAAAAAGTCTACTTAAGTTTTGCAGAGATCAGCCGATGGCTTGGATTTGCTTATGTAGCAAACAAGAACAAACTGATTTAAACAAATTAATCAATAAAAAAAACTCAACACTGAGCCCGGTTGGAGCAACCTTCAATTAGATGAGTTCTAGCTGCACACTCCTGCCACTAAGGTGCAGGGGAACCCTATCAAACAAAAGATGGCCTGGTCTAATGCTCTAGTTATATAAACAGAGCTAGATTCAGCAGGTTCAAATCTAGTCTATGCTACAGCAAACAAAGTACACCAATTTCAGTAAAAAAAAAAGCAGTTCAAATAAGCAAGCACAATAAGCCTTCAACTAGCAATTCCCAGCTCAGAAGGGCAGAAGTTACCCTCTCCTCCCTCAAGAGGGCAGACCACAAACCTTCTTAATGTAAAATAACTGGCCTGAAGACCAAGTGCTTACAGCAGAACTAAGACATTTTTAGAATAACTGACACACTAAACCTTCAACCACCAGTTCCCAACTTAGAAGGATGTAAGCTACCTCTCCTCCCACAAGAGGGCAGACCACAAACCATCTTAATGTAAAACAATGGGCCTGAAGCTCAAGTGCTTAAACCAAAACCAAGAGACTTAGAATAACAGTTACAATTTAATGAGGCTACTAACAAGCAGTAATAAATGTAGCAGAATAAATGCAAATGAACACATTTAAGAGCAAGCAGCAAAACAAAATAAAGTAATAAAATAGGAAGAAACATGAATAAAGTAGAAGCAACTGCATAAAGTGCAATTTTTTTAAGTTAAGTGGGAAGGAAAGAAACAGAAGACAATTCAAAGTTAAGAAATTAAGTAGGTGGGCCTCCCCAACTGATCTCTCCATGCTCAGTAGAATAAGCTGATGAGATGGGACTGGGATGAGTATCCAAAATCAGATTTATAGTCGGGGTGGGCAACTCAAAAGCCACCAACGTTAACAACAGAACAACAACTGAGAGGGTGTGTGGGAAAAATAAAATGCAGCCAGAGATCAACAGTGTCCAGGCAGAGTACAGCAAGGAGGCCAAACAAACACTTCAGCTAAATAGAAATATTTCTAACTAAAAGCGAAATGCAATTTGTCATCTCCTCACACTAATTATTTGATGTTATTCTCTGTTTGCAAAAGAATTCTGTTAACTTTTCTAACTGACTTTAACCAAGACCCCTTAATACTCCAACAGAACAGAAAACTTAAAACAAAACAAATGTAATACAAGAGTAAGATACATAACAGAAGTAAACAACCTTAAATTAAAAAAATACAATTTAAAATAAAATGCAGCCAGAGATAAGCAATATTCAGGCAGAGTACAGCAAACAGGCCAAACATACACTTCGGATAAAAAGAGATATTTCTAACTAAAAGAGAAATGCAGTTTCTCAGCTCTTCCCACTAATTATCTGATGTTATTCACTGTTTACAAATGAATTATTTGCTAACCTTTCTAACTGACCCTACTGAAGCCCTCTTAAAACTCCAAAAGAACAGACAACTTAAAACAAAGCAAATGTAATACAAGAGTAAGATACAAAATAGAATTGACCAAACCTTAAATGAAAATCTTCAATTCAAAATAAAATATAGCCAGAGCAGCAGTATTCAGGCAGAGCACAGCAACCAGGCGAAAGTTGCACTGATTTACTATGGGTTTGAACTGTTTAAGAATGACACAACAGTCTTTGTCTTAAGTCAGTGGTATTATTAAAATAAAAAAAATATCTTCATTGATGTTATCTACTTTAAAAATAAACTTAGATTGCCGAAGGGCCATGACTAAATGGGTTGGCCATGGGTTCACCGTGTGGGTCAAGGGTAGCCAATTTAGTCATGGCCCATTAGGAATCTGAGTTTATTTTTAAAGTAGATAACATTAAGGAAGATACCCTTTTGTATACCAGATTCTTGGACGACATCTTCATAATTATCAGGGAGACATGGTTAAAGCTACCTTACTGGTTAATTATTTTAATAATACCACTGACTTCCTGAAATTTACATTTCATTTCAATAATGATGAAATCAGTTATTTGGATATCAACCTCAGGAAGGATTATGCTAGTCAGTGTTATGTGGCTCGGGTGTACAAAAAGGTACATATTCTAATTAATTTCCCCATTTCTCTAGTAGTCACCCCTACCATCAGAAATGATCAGTTGTTAAAGGTCAGTTAGTAAGTGTTGCTAGGATTGTCACTTTGGATAATGACGTCATCAGTGAATGTACTTTATTGAAAAATATGTTCGACAGCCAAGGATATCCGAGTAAATTAATTGATTCCCTGATAGGGGAGGTAAAAATGAAGAGAGTTAATGGATTTTACACCCCTATCTTGAGTATAGCAATGAATTCTAATTTTACCATGAATGGTGAGTGCCATGCCCTTACCTCTGAACTGGCAGTTGATAAACCTAGTGATTTCACACTAAGTCTAATTACGACATTTAGCACAGACAGTTCCACTTTGAGGTTTATCATTAGTAAAAACTGGGATCTATTAAAGAACGATCCTGATCTTTTTCAGAAGGTAGGGAGTTCTCCCAAAATCATTTTTAAAAGAGGCCCTAATTTGAAGAATTTATTAGTGTCTAAACTCACAAAATTATCAGGACACCTATGGATGTATAAGTGCAAATCCTGTAGATTTTGTAAATTTATAGAAGTTGGTACATCTTTTAGAATTAATGGTTTTATATATAGCTTAAAAAGTAAATTTAATTGTAATTCAAAATATGTAGTCTACCTTGCTAAATGCCAACAATGCCCTGTTTATTATGTAGGTTAGACAGAACGCAGATTCTGTGAACACCTCTATGAACATCAATATGCTACCAGTAAAGGCAAACAGGACAATTTTTATTCTTTTGGCTTTTCCCAGTCAGGGGTCACCACAGAAGATCACCTGTCTGCTCATGATTGGCAGTCGAGTTTTACAGTGTCAAGTTGCCAGCCCTGCACCCAACCTTCCATAGAAGGCACACACATGCATGCACTCAAGCCTAAGGGCAATTTAGAATGCCCAATCCACCTACAGCATGTCTTTGGGATGTGGGAGGAAACTGGAGCACCTGGAGGAAACCCATGTGACCACAGGGAGGACATGCAGACTCCACACAGAAGGCACGCCAGCCAAGGATCGAAATAGAGAACCTCTTGCAATGAAGAGACAGCAGTAACCACAGCACCACCGCAGCCACCCAAAGGCAAACAGGATAATACCTTAGCAAAACACATCTCTGTTGAGAAAGACCACACATTTACATAATAGAGCAAAATCCCAAAAATGGAAAGCATCTCTGATCAGTATTAGCAAAAAACTATGGGCACTCATAAAATCGTCCAAGACCAGCTTCGTGAGAAAAATTGCACAGGACACTAAGGATAATCACAAGGCTTTCTTTAATTATGTTAGGAACCTGGGTGGGAATTCCCAGATATGCTCGGAATTAGTCCAAAATGACAAAAAAATACACCGAACCCACAGACATTGCCAACATCCTAGCTGACAGGTTCAGCGCAAACTTCCCCACCCCCTCCCCACCAAAAGGGCAAATATCTATCCCAGCAGAGTACTGCCCCCCTGACATCTCAGATGCTCAGGTAAGAGCCGCCCTCTCGAAAGCAAAAAACACAGCATCAATGGGACTAGACAGTGTCCCGGGCTGCATCCTACATGAACTCCAAGAAGAGCTAAACCCAAACATAAAACTACTGTTCAATCTCAGCCTTACTACAGGATATGTACCCAAAGAGTGGTGTAGAGCAACAGTGGTCCCTCTCCACAAAGGTGGTCCCACAACGGATCCTGGAAACTATCGCTCCATAAGCCTGACTAGCTTGGTCTGAAAAGCTATGGAAAGGATCATCATGGACCTCATAAATAAAGATATTGCGGACCTACAGACACTGGATCCTACCCAGTTCGGCTTTGTTAAGGGCAGATCCTGCCTCTTAAACCTGGTTGATTTCTTTGAAACAGTCAACAAGGCCATTGATGAGGGGAAAGTGGTCCACACAGCCTACCTGGACCTTGCAAAAGCCTTCGATACAATACCCCACTCGGGCATTATACATAAGCTCACCAGCTTAAATATAAACCCCTATGTCACTAGATGGGTTGCAAACTGGCTCAAGGACAGAACAAACATGGTTAGAATTGCTGGAGCTATGTCAGACCCCAAACCAGTTACAATTGGCGTCCCCCAAGGCTCAGTCCTGGGACCTCTCTTGTTCAGTATATATTTCTCGGAGGTACAGGCCAACACCGAAGGACTGTGGCTGACTAAGTTCGCAGATGACTGCAAATTGGGCACCATAATCAACTCTCCAGCCGACACAAGAATCTTCCAAAGGGCCTCATAGAAACAGACAACTGGTGCCAGAGCCATGGCCTCAAGCTAAATGCCAAAAAGTGTATAGTCATCCCCTTTGGCAAAATCAAAGTGCCCACAAATTACCACATAGGTGGTAATCCATTAAGTACAGAAGAAGTAATTAGGGACCTGGGGACCCAAGTTTATAGCAATCTCTCATTTGACAACCACATGGCCAAAGTGGTTAGAAAAACATTTTATATAGCCCACCTAATCATGAAGGGATTCACATCTAGATCAGGGGAGGTCATCGTGCCTCTTTACTCATCCCTCATCAGGCCCATAATTGAGTACAATGCCCCTTTTGGGATGTACCTTACCAGACACCTGCAGCAACTGGAAAGACCCCAAAAGTACCTCACCAAGAGGATCAAAGGGCTCAAACAGATGCCATGTGCTGCCCAGTTAAAGAAACTCCAGCTCTACTCAGTGGCATACCGCCTGCTCAGAGGCGATCTGTGCCAGATGTATAAAGCCATGTCCAACCTGGAATTAATGGACATGCTGCACCTCAGAAAATCCAAATCCCATCGAGCTACGCGCTCGAGAGACTTGAACCTCAGCACTGAAATAAATAGGACATGCTGGAGGGACAGATTCATAACCCAGAGGCTCCCTTCACTCTGGAATAAAATCCCAGTCCAGGTTAGGCCGAGCCCTCATTGACTCTCTTCAAGAGGAATCTTGATGAGTAGATGGGAGATCATAGGTTTACTCCGGGTGTCACTTCTGTGTCACTGTTAGACAGAGGCACAGTATACTAACCTTGAAAAAGGGCATAGCAAAATTCATTTAAAATGGGTGGCAAAAACCAAACACACTCTGGCTAGGCTTATAAATGCCCTAGGGCAGATAGCCTAGTATGAACCTATGAACATTTAAATATATGATAACAGATTGTGTAATGCATGATATTAGAGGTGGACCTGAGGGTCTGAAGTTGGAAGAACTGGAGTTATTTTGGCAAATACAATTAAATGCATATAGATATCCTGGATTAAATGACTCCTATTCAATTAAGTGCCTGCTGAAGCTTAAGAGCTTACTAAGGTAGATTAGAATGTACTAGTTATACTGTTATTTGTTTTAAGAATCACAGTGATAATGTTTTAAAGCTCAACTTATTTGCTTTCATTTCACTTTATGTATATTGGTTAACAAATATCTTTGCATATTTGGTTTTATTACTGTGTTATATTAGTTGTATGTGTTTAAAGTGCAGTTTTATTGTGCATGTTCTAGCTAGCTACTGAATGGAACTTGTTGGGTGGGTATTATGATGTAATTAATTAATTATTCAGTACTTTTCTCTTCTGATTTGACTGCTTGCTGACCTCCACTCACTTACTCAAAAAACTTTTACCACCATTGAATAATGGTTCTCCAATCACTGCGTTCTCTTAAACCCTGTCTCCCCCTATTAGTTTCACACTTACTTCTAACAATGGCACCCTTATCTCTCCTGACCAAACAACCAAACTTCTAGGAGTTACCATTGACAACTTACTCAAATTTGATGTACATATAAACTCTATCATAAAAGCAACTAATAGAAAATTAGGTTCTCTACAGAATCAAATCTTTCTTAACACCTGAAGCAAGAACTACCATAGCCAGAACATATCTTCTTTCTACTCTACTATATGCATCCCCCATTTATACTAATCTTTCTAAACATAACATCAACAGGCTTACAACAGCCTACTGCAACATTGCCAAATTTGCCACTGCCTCTCCATATAAAACACATCACTGCCTGAACCTCCATAACCTAGGGTGGCTTGAGTTACCTCACCTAATGCCCTTCACCACCCAGAAAATATACCTATGCTCTCTACTCTGATAAAACCTCACAATAACCTAAATCCAATAAATTACTGATTCAAACTTCTCTAGCAAAGAATACAGCAGGTGACTCTATATTTTCCAACTCAGTTGGTAAAATTTGGAATCAACTTCCTCCAGACCTTATAGCCCAAACTTCTATCACACTATTTAAAACTCAACTAAAACATTTTCTAACCAATCACTGGCTTTAGCTGAACACATACTGCCTACGTTCTCCTGCATCCTTTGCACTGTCTACCAACTCTATTTCTCCATCTCTCTTTTCATTTCTACCTAATAAAATGACTCTATTAACTACAAACTATTATTTTCTACTAACTCTTTTCTAGCCATCAAACTACTTAATTACTTAAGTCTTTATTGTATATATCTGTACTGAAGAGATGTAATATTTTATGAATACTCTAGATGTGTCTCTAATTCCCTATGTATTTTGAATGCCTGTTTTAGTTGTGTCTTAAACTGCCTATGTACTTTAAATGCACTTTACTGAAAATGGACATGTATCCAGTTGTGTAAAATAAATAAATAAATAAAATAAATATGACATTATGAAATGTTTTAAAGAGATGTTTTTGGATATTAGTTGTATCTGAAGAAGTCTGAACTTAGATTCAAATGAAAAGCACTTTATTAAATTGTCACGGTTCCATACTGGTGCCCCCTGAGTCTTTATTTGTTTTATCATTGGGAGGTCCTCTGAGACATAAAGTTTTCTGAGTGAATATTTTTGGACCACAACTATTGCGTTGTTCTGCTTGTTGGTGATGGAGCACACTCATATGTTCATAAGCTCATAGGTACTAACTAGGCTATGGATCTGTGAGGATCTTAGAGGCATAGACTTACTTTCCTATGGTAGTTTTTAGGCCTTATATTTTGCATACAGATAACTCTGAGATAGGCCAAATACAGATATGCTGGGGCATTTACATGCTTCCTCTATCAATAAGTGATAGGGATGCTTAACCAGTGGTGAGTTTGCAGTCACACGTCTATTCATACAAATTACATTTTAATACAGTAAGGTAACTACTTTCCTTTGTGTGAAGTGGAAAACAGTTTGATAGAATTGCTATTCTGTGTGATATATTACAATCCTTACAGCAAGATCTGTTTATTTTACAAAATAGATTGATATTCCTTGAACATGTATTTATGTCACCATTGGAAATGCAAATGCATAATAGGTATTATACAATGACTGGCCATTCACATTCAAATACAAGTATACTGACTGGTCAGCCCTACCAGTGTGCCCATTGTAAATCGAGCATATACCAATGGAAAAAGATCCGGTCACCTGGGCTTTCTTCCATTAGTATATGTGATAAAATGTTACTTTTCTTTCATTAAAAAAAATAAACTTACAAAACCAGAGACTTCAAATGAATGAGAGAGATGAGACTGAAAATATTTAAGGATAATCCAGTACGTTATGCAAAACTAGAGAAATGTACCTGCTTATCCTTTTATTTTCTCTGCCCTGGCTCACCCATGCATTTTAAGTCTTCCATATTATTTTTTTAATTAAAAAAGCAACAGAGATCTTTCTTTCTCTTATGCTTCCTTTACACAGCACTGATGTACTGTGTAAGCATGGGAATGTAAGTCCCATACGCATGCACAGTACATCAGGAAAGTCCCAGGATACCTGGAGAAAAACACAGAAGAGCAGCATGGTGCCCTTATACAAGGGCAGTATTTAAGAAACATAAATAACTTTTTTCTTAAATAATGTCATTGTATAATAGCAATAACCCACAGTTGAGTGTGGGTAATGCTGGATTTGCCCACTGCTGGCTTTGTTTAGTCATATAGGACAGATTAGGGTCTGCTCAATTTCTTTATGCAAGGCAGGGCCCAGCTCTCAATAGCCTGTGTAAATCTGAGAAATAGGACAAGACTTTGAGATGATCTGCATAGTTTCTGGCCATCATTATTATACTTAGACAGGAGTCCATAATAGAAACATGAAAAACTATAATGTAGTTCCCAGCACTCTGAGAATTGAAGTGCAATTCAATACAAAATGACTTCTGAAATTTATTGATTCACTTTTTAAGTATTTTTTGTTTCCAAACCCTATGCTCAGAACAATAAAGACATCAGTACGGGCAGTGTAACCTGATGTTATTGCAAGTAAATTGATAACATAGAAGAAACATCATTCACTTCATATATAAATTATAATAGATATTATCATACATACAAACTCCAAGTATAGCAGAGTGGGAGAACACTTACGTCCATCCATCCATCCATCCATCCATCCATCCATCCATCCATCCATCCACAACCCTTTTTAGCCATTTTTGCACATGGAGTCAAGTTGTCACTTCAATAGTGACAATCATCTAGAGCCAAGGTCCACACTGTCAGCCGGCTGGCTACTCTGCCAAGGTTCTTCTACCATAACACATGCACACTCACACCTATAGACAATTTATAGTGTCCAATCCATCTACTGCATGTCTTTCGGATGTGGAAGGAAACTGAAGCCCCAGAAAACACACACACACACACACACACACACACACACACACACACACACACACACACACACACACACACACACACACACACACACACACACACACATGCACACACACACACACACACACACACACACACACACACACACACACACACACACACACACACACACACACACACACACACACACACACACACACACACACACACACACACATACACAGGGGGGAGATTGAAAGTCTGCACAGAAGACACTCCAACCAGGAATCAAATCAGAGAACCTCTTGATATGAGTCAACAATGCTATCTACTGCATCACAATACTTAGCTCTATATCCTAGCAAAACTAGGAACCAACACAGAAATGACCAACCTTCAAACACAATAATGGCACTATGGCAGATTACTCATTGCAACATTCTAGCCAAAGCAGTGTGTTGGCAGCACTCACCAAATAGCAACCAAACCCACCACAAGCAGTGTAAACCACTATTCACTCTTTATGTACCTGCTGAAAGGAAGAGAGGGAAAAGAAAGACTCCTATTTATAAGGGGAGATATCTTCTCCTGCTCACCACTTAATAATGAAGCACACTATAGCAAGGGAGGGTGGGAGGGCAAGCTCTCAACCTCAGCTCCAAAGAGGCTGAACTAATCACTGTCCTCCCAGTATATATCCATCCACTAACTCTCACTTCCTCACTTCTTGTACTACAACTAATTGTATACCTGATTACCTAATCCTGCCCTTTCTTTTCCCTCCTTCCTTCCAGCTACCATGGAAACAGCCAACACCACCCACTTTCAGGGAGGATAAAGGGACATCAGATTCTGCAATGCGATCTTTATTTACATGGGAGTCTTTACATGAGTAGTTGAGACCATACACAATTGCTAATTATTTATATTAAGTTCAAGATTGTTGTACCTAAGGATAGAGCTACAGCTACTTGTATCCCTGGTGCTTGACTCTCACTGTAAAATTGTAAGCCATTAGCCACAGTCAATGCCTCTTTTTATATACAGGCAGTCATTAGTCTATGCTTTCTTTTTCTGATAGTCTGTTAGTCTGTTAGCATCTTTTCAATCTCATTTAAAGAGAATAGTCTGTCTTTAATTGTTTTTATCTTTGATACTACAAATATATATATAGTATTAGTAAAATGTAAATAGGGCAGTCCAGGGACATGAATAACGTTCATTAACTATGCTCTCTTCCTCACAGTGTTATTACAAGATCAAAATGGCATTGTTGATCAAGTCAAACAGAACCTTACGAATAAGAATATATGAGCACATTTACAACATAAACAAGAAAAAGATGACAAATGCATTGGCGAAACACTCCTGCTTTTGCAAAATTTTACAAGGTTTAAATCTTGTTCTTGAAAAAATTAAATGCGAACTGAGAGCTAGTCCCTGGAAAAATATTCCAGAGGAAAAGAAAGTGTGTAGGCAGTTAAAATTGAGCTCTAGAATGTTTTCAGGACTTAATGAAACATTCAGTATTAAATTTGTACTGCAGAGAATATGCAGCAGACTATAGGGGTGGGGTTAGATCATAGCTACGAATCAATGAATGAGACTTAATGTATGGAAGTATTTTTTTAGTTGTAATATAATTGAGTAGCTTTTTAAATGCACTAAGTATTATTGTACATTAGTTATGATGATGTCCAGTAAGGGTTAAAGTGCTTAACAAATTCAATGTTTTAGTTTGAACAGTGTTTTGTGTACACTTTGCCACTGGAGTGGTTATTTTGTAATTTTCATGTTTCATTTTTTATTTACATTGCATTGCCTGTATGACATAATGGTCTGTCAGTGGTGATACAATTTTATTTCCCCAGTCCCTTACATCTTCCAGAAGGAATACAGTACTTAATATTACATCCAGCCTAGTTTATATGTTAATAGTCAGAGTCATATTCCTTTCATTTCTAAGGCTGTCTAGTATATATTTATTTCTATCATTTGTGGTACCTTTCCAATCCATAGAATAGAAGTTTAAGTACCCCATAATAGTCATGTTATCAGAACTGTTAAAAAAAGCATCCCTCCTTTTGTCCAGCAAAAAAAAAAACTATTTTCCTGCTCACTGTTATCACACAAAATTATGATGCCTCTTATACATTTCTGAGTTTAATAGCTGTATCACTTCATATTATAGTGCAGATTTAATAATCTTAATATGAGGTTATCTCTCACATAAAATAAAACTCCCTCTGCTTTAGATATGCTACTTTGTAGATCATTAATGCTTTTATAACTGCATCTATAACGCAAATCATTATCCAACAGTTATAATTCAATTAGCACTGCACAATCAGGTGGAGACTCATTTAAGATGTTCTGTCACTCCCCGTTTTTATCTACATTTCTTCCATTTGTGTTTACAATGTTTCCTATATGTCAGCGATAAAAATTATTCATATCATGTGACTGGCTAAACCAGGTGCTAGTCTTCAGCAGAAAAGCTAAATTTCTCTTTTCTTTTGGATTTTAACTAAATCCTATCTGAAGTATATTTTCCCACAATGAATAGGCACTTACCTATGACTTTATATCTGCCTCCACTGCAGGTTTTTTTTTTTTTTTTTAATTTGTAATAAATACTCAAAACTTCTTTTGATGTATGCACTACCTGAAACTCTTGGGACAAGACCTTATATAACTGTTTCTATGTTCTGCATCCTACTCACCTCTTGCAAAGATAAAATCTTCTGTTCCATATCACTACTGCTGTTTCCTTGTATTATTGATTTACTTTGTTTTGTTTAAATTCACTGAATGTTAGCAGCTACATTTGCTGTCACAGATAGTCCTAGACATTGGTTATTGATTGCAAACAAGTTATCAAAAGAGCAACAATAAATTGTTGTTTTTGTGAGGAAGAGTACATCTGGTAGCACAGGTGGTGATGAGAGTGTGCATGTGAGTTAGGGTTACATTAAGAGACAGGGACGGAGTCAAGACATGCATGTATGATAGCACTAAGTGGTGGTAACGTGCATGAATGTTCATGGGAAAGGGTTAGAGTAAAGGCTAGGTAAGAGGATGGATTTACTATTGTGCATGTTTGGTGTTTTGTGTGTGTGTGTGTGTGTGTGTGTGTGTGTGTGTGTGTGTGTGTGTGTGTGTGTGTGTGTGTGTGTGTGTGTGTGTGTGTGAGTACCTTATGTAGTGTTATTGTCTGGAAAATGATTATTTTTAAGGTAGCGTGTAGGATTACAGTTAAGGTTCAGGTTGGTACACATGAGTAAGGTAATGCAGGGGGAAGCCCCCCTGTTTTAACTTACTTGTGTGCTAAACATAACCATACCCTAACCCTTACACCTGTCCAGTGTGTACTAACCCTACTCCTTATCCTGTCTCTGCCCCAACCATAATTCTGCACCTTATGAAAATCCCTCTTCCTAATAGATCCATTATTCAAAGTATATCTGAAAGATTATGTTTTTTTTTTTATTTTAGATGATTAAAAAAGGAAATCACTTGTTTCTTCTTTGAACTTGTTTTCAATCATTTGAGTATTGGATAAATGCATTATCATCATGCAGATTTTTACATATAATGTGTGCTAATATTTCTACACCTAACCATTTACTAAAACATTTAAATTACAGTTATGTACTATTGTTTATATAATTTGAAAAGCTTGCTTGATCAAATGTTAGGATGGACATCCATCATCCTCAATCAGATAAATGCTTTAATGTATGTATTTATTCATTTATTTACCCTTTTCTGACTGGGATAGTTCCCCAGGGCAGTAGCCTCTTTTCAAAGGAAATCCAAGGTGGTATTTATACTGAGTAGAGAAAAATTGTCCAGTGTAGAGGGAAACTTCCTCTAATTTTTTTGAGCCACTAGGTGACACTGAGGGGGTGCTACCAGGTAGTGAGGATCACGGAGATGGGGGGAGATGGTAGTGCTCTGTTTATGGAGCAAGAAACATACAATGTGAATGAAGGAAAAGACAATAATGTAAAAAAATGAAATTGAGGTGAATATGATTGCATCCAGAAGTTTAGTGGCACTGATCCTACAAATTATGAGAAATAAGCAGGAGCTAGGTGATAAAGAAGAAATATAATGGAGTATTGCTGTGGATTTGATTTTTGGTGACAGAAAAGTGAGTTGTGAAGGAAAAATGTAGAATAGCAAATGGAGTGAGAAAGAGAATGAAAACACACCGAAGAAAGGCACGTGGCCAGTGCTTTTGAAAGAGCTTTCTGTAATATGAGGTTGAAAAATGAAGGAAATGTAAATAAAGTTAACCAGAAATAATTTAAAGAGACAGGCATTTGCATACATAGAGACGCGTGTATGTTTCAGTAAACAGGTGAGAACAAGAATTGGATTTAAGAGAAAAAGATCAACAGAACCAGATAGAAGCTGTTCCTACTTTTCAAAAGAGACTGCTAGTAAGAATTAAGCTAAATGAGGAACAGCCAGTTGTCAGGTAATTGTGTTCTGGATCATGTAATTTTGCCTTTAGACTTTAATATAACTGGCATAAACACTTTAATACATCCTGGGAAATTAACCTTTTTGAGAAGTGTATTTTCAGACTTTTTCTTGGCAGAAAAATTCATAAAATGAATGTGAAGAGAAAAGATTTTTTGAGCCCATGAAATAAGTATGTATTACAAAAGTTAAATAAGCAGTTCAAAAAAGAAAATGTGACTCCATTATAGAAAACTGAAATAAGTGGCAATGAGTTGAAAATGTGTTTTTGAAAATGTGCGCTAAAATGTACACAAGGCTAAACATGTGTTCCATAAGAGAAATGTGTGTACAGAGGCAAGGACAGTACAGTTAACAGTGAATATAGAAGAAAATAAATAAATAAACAGCATGTGTCTAATGTTATAATAGTAAATAAAAAAGAAAGAAATGTGAAATATTGCGGACAGCTCATAGTATATTTTTGTGCGGGAAAGGACACATTTAATACAAGAGTACAATAAAAGAAAGAGTGTGCAATGTGAGGCATATGATCATTCAAAAAGGATTTGTAAGACTACTTGTAGGAAATATGGTAGTAATGATCATTCTGGTTTGATAGCCTAACAATAACAGAAAATATGGAGGATAGTGTGCATAACGAACCAGATCCAATAGTAAGAGAAGAGTAGAGAATAAAAGAATGAATAAGTTAAATACAAGATTCAGAACAGGCAAACGTAGTGGAACTAGAGGAAACAGAAAACATTTGGAAAAAAATAGATAACGGTGGACTTCAAACTGATGTGGAAGAGGAAGACAAGGAAAGCTATACGTCTAAAAAAATGTCAGTAGGATGGAAAGTAAGAAGAAAAATAGGCAGTATAAATAAGAATGCAAAAGGGTAACAATTCATTTTAATCTTGTTTCTTTAAGAGTAAACAGCATATAAAATGGTGTCAAAAGCATGACTGCATTTGAATGGTGTAAAAGTATTGAAGTGGATGTGATTTGCATATTTATATAAGATGTGTGGAGTTAACATAAAGAGCAGTTTTTGGAAGAGTATGGAGAAAGAAAGTTGTTTGTTAAATAGGGAAGGATGCAGGTTTAAAGAATTATAAAAGGAAAGTAATGGATGTGAAAACAGTGGTAATGGGTAGAGTTCTAGTGTATGATAGAAAATTAAATATATGCCTATCAAAGTTATGTATACACTTACAAATGCAGGAGAAAGAAAAAAAATACATTTGAGAACATTCATATGTAATAGTGAAAATAACTATCATCTTGACAGGTGATTTAAACTGTAATCCAAGAAAAAGGGAACAGTATACAAATGTGAAAATAATAAAATAATTACTAATAAATGACAGGTTAGGAAAGGGGGAGAAATAGATTTTACATGCAGAATAAGGAATTTAAATACTGAAACAGACTGTGTAATATGTCCAGAAAAAAATGCAATAAAAAGGAGGAGGATATAATGAGGTAGGGCTTTAGGATCATAAGACAGTATGGGCAATAATATGAAAAAAAGCTGAGTTAATTCAATGAGTTAAGGGAATAAAGAGATTATCAGGAAAAATACTTAACATGGAATGCTTGAAAAAGGAAATAAGGGAATTATAGGATGAACATTTACCAATGAAACCATTTTACAGGAATGTACCATTTTGGTGAATTAAATATAAAGACAAACACGACAGTACATATTAGAGATAAGAAAATGAGAGAAAAAAGGAAATTGAAAATTATGTTAAACAAAAGGAAAAGATTTAACAAACATTATAGTTGGGAGATATGAATTTTCAAGACAGGAGAATGATGAATGGGTGTTATAAGGAGGTGACAAAATGTTAATTTTTAAATAGTTTTTTTTCTGAAAGCAGGAAAATGAGATATATCACATTTTAGAGTGAAATGACTAAAAATATAGATGTGTATATATAGATATAGATATAGCTATAGATATAGATATGTAGATATGTAGCTCTGTTCAAGAGAAATCTTGGTATAAACCTATGAACCTATGAACCTATATAGGTATAGATATATGGGTCTACGTCTAAATTTTGAAGTTTCAAAACTTCAAATTTCTTATGGTCGAGACCATAAAATTGAAGTTTTAAAACTTTGAAATGTAAATAAAAAAATAATAACAAAAAAATTTTTTTTTTCTTTACTTCTTAACATTTTTGCAGGGAGGCAAGCACCCCCTACACCCCTTGATAATTAAATATACCAACTCCAAGATCGCACTACAATGAGGAAAATGGTAAATATACCATTCCATGCTGTACATCGATCTTCATTTAAATGTTTTGGTTTCAAAACTTCAATCTTATGATCGGTACTATAAATTCATAATTTTGAAACTTTGAGATTATAAGTGGACCCAGATATATAATATACATATATATATATATACAGAGAGAGAGAGAGAGAGAGAATGAAGGTGAAAAGACGGCCATGGAAAGTGAGGAAAACAAGAAAATATCTGGTAGATAAACTATAAAAAAGAAATTTTATCGCATGAAATCAAAGATGTAATAAATGAAGTAAAGACGAGATCACTCCTGGACCAGATAGATTAGGATATGGGTTTTATATAGGAATGATTGTGTAAAGAAAGGAAGGTATATTGGAAGCAATTAATAAAAGGATGTAGAAAGAAATAAAAGGAAAAAGTGAGATTTTATTTATATGGAATAAATGAGAAAGAACCGAAATAAGAAACTGGAGGCCTATAATACTAGGAAAACTGATTATACTTTTTTTTAATGAAATGATTCAGAGAAGCTTGATGAAGTATTAAAATTAGGGCATGTATGGCATGAAAGAAAAAAGCTGAGTGAAATGCTGCAATTGTGAAAAAGTGGTGTATTGTATAATAAAAAAGATGAAGGTAAAAGGACAGCATGCGTTTGATTGTATTAATCCTATAGGAATGTAGGATATTTAAAATGGATTGGTAAATGATTTTAAGAGTAATTAGGTCAGTATAAACAGTTTGGGTTGTCAGTGATTATGAATGGGTTAGTAAGGAAAAAGATATAAAGAGTGGAAAAGTAAGGGTGCCCATTGAGTATGCGATTGCTCATAATGGTGATGAATAAAGTTATGGAGACTCATGAAAGGGAGTTTAGAAGGCAAAAACAGGAAGTTAGAAATTATGTAATGATACCATCAATGATGCTGTTCCTGTTATCTTGTCTAGATAACATATATTAATAAGAAAAACTAAGGTTTGAGTAAAGGTTAAGACAGATTATTTGAGAAAAGTAGAATTTGATTTGAATAAGCAAAACCATAAATTATTTCAGGATATAGTAACATTAGTAAAGAAATTATTCACATTGTATGTTCAGGAAATTGCTTCAGATTGTAACCTAAAACTACCAGAGAACAGAGCAGAGCATGCTAGACGTTTGTGTTCCTAAAGAAATTACTGTTACTTCATGTCAGTTTTAACCACCATTGATGTACAGTGATCATGGGGTTATTAAAGTTAATTTTTTGCTAAATAATTCTGCCAAACTGAAATCTAAACCAATGCAGAGAAGATTAGTAACAAATTATATAAAAGCAAAACAATCACTATGCAAAACAAATTGGAGTAACGCATTCTGTGGGAAAATCGCAGAAGGAATGTGAAGAGGTTTGAAACAGAAATGGCTTGAATGCAAAAAATCCCTCAAAAAATCTTTAACATCAGGATCTAAACACACAATGTCAAGAGGATATATTTGCATAAGAACAAGATATTTGATTAAAGTGAGAGACAAAAAAAATCCCATGAGAAATGGAAATAGGTCAAACTACAACTTTTACAACTGAAATAAACAAGCTGGACAAACAAATCAAGCATAGTGTGAAAAAAAAAGAAATATATATATATATATATATATATATATATATATATATATATATATATATATATAAAGATATGGAGCATATTAGGAAACCATTTAATAGATACATAAGGTATGGAAGGAGTACACATCTACAAACTGATGAGCTGTGTGGAAATTTTAAAATTTATTCTCATACATAAAAAGATTATAAATGTATTTACAAAATCTTATGCCAAATAGTTTGGTTCCACTAAGGGGAAGATAAGTTGTCCTAGTGACAGCTGGGTAACTTTAGGTAGTGAAATCAGATTGTATTATTTTGAAAAGGAACTATGTAAACTAGATACAAACAAAGCACAGGGAAAAGACGGAATCCATCTTAATGATCTGAGAACACTTCAGCAACAAACGTTTAGTATCATTGTATCTATTATTTACTAGAATGTGTAAAGATGGGTAGATTCTTCAAGATTGGCATCATGCGCCAATTAAACCTGTCTTTAAGGGAAAGGAGAGTAGGACAAACCTTGACTCATACAGACTATTAAGTCTACTTTCATACTGTGGAAAAATAATGGCGAAGTTAATATTGGATAAGTTATTGTCAGAACCGAAAAGGTTGGGACTTGAAAACATATATCAGCATACATATGTTTAAAATTACATTTATTACCAAGCTGTAACATGATGTTCTCTAACAATATAACAGCTATGAATAAAAATGTGTGCTGTGATGTAATTTATGGAGATTTAACTTCAGAATTTCATAGGGTCATACACAAAATTGTGATCAATAAATTAGAACAACTAGGCATTGCTGTACTCTTGATAAGATGGATAGCTGCATGGCTTAAAAATAAAACATGGAAAATATCAAACAGCAATTGGACAGGTGAAATTCTTGGTTACAGTCAGGGTATCCCACAGGGCTCTGTCCTAGACCCTTATTTGTTTAGATTATATCGTTGAGATCAATCTTTTTCATCTGATATTTTCTACAGTCAGTATGCAGATGACTTGTATTTGGGTAAATGGATTACATGTGTTACAGATAAGGCTTGTCTGTAAAACAACTTGACTAAATTGACCATTTTGGGCACAAGAGAATAATGTGCTGATAAATACACTAAAGACTAAGTATATGAGGTTTGGGAGACATAGATTGAAAGGTGAATAGTTAAATAGAACACACAGTGATTGAAACTGTAGATTTGCTTATGGACCTGGCTATATGGGTAGCTGTGAATTTTTCTAGCCATATCATCCAATTCATTTATAATAGTTATAGAACTATAAGTTGTATAAGAAGATTTTATAAAGTCTAGAAAATAAGTAATGACACAGTCATTTTTTGTGAGTTACATTACACCCAGACTTGAATATGGAATAGCAATATGGAAACTTTATAAGAAAACAAGTATGAGTAAACTGGAAAGAGTACAGTAGAAATATATCGAGAGCATCCATGGATGTGAAAATTTAAGTTATTATGAAAGACTAAAATATCTAAACCTTTTCAGTGTCTCATACAGATATTTAAGAGGAGACCTTATTCAGGTATATAGGGCATTTAGTGACAACTACATGTGGGAATGTATGGGTTATCAAAAGGTAGTAGAAAACCATCAGAAAATCTATGTAGATGACTCTTTAGGAATGAGACGTATACTAATGAACTCACTGAGGGAGCAACTAATGCATGGAATAGACAATCAAATGACATTAAAGCAAGTACTAATTTAGATATTGTTAAGAACAGTCTAGACACTTATTAAGGGGACAACTGCTTTGGTATATTGGCAAGCCTGAATAGTATTAATGCCAGTGCTTCAAATATTTGTATGTATGTATAGTAAACATTGGTAGGATTTTTTTTTTACAAGGGATGAAATGTGTTTGTTTGGGTAAGATTTAGTAAAATCAAGTTGTGGAAGAACAATGGAAAGGAATGCTATAAAATAAAAACACATAATGGTGGAAAGTTTTTCAGATCTCTTTATAAAAAGGTATATATGTTGAAGAAATACATGTTAGGCAAACTAGCATATTTAGGTGCAGATTAAGTTTACAAGTTGTATGGAGAAAGAATGATTAGAAATGCTGTGATTTAATTGTTGCCTTTAGAACTTTGACTTGTGAAGTTTCTGAAGTCTTATTTTGAAAGGTTATCTTCTAAGCATGAAATGATGAATTTCCAGTTCAGTGGTCAAGTAAAGAATACCTTGGATAACGCATTAGATGCTCACTAAGGACACACTTCAAACGATCATCTGTTTAACCTTGAACCTAACACAGCAGACTAAATACGTATGTCTTAAGAAGTACCTTTCAGTAGCTCACCCCAAACTTTGGATAAGCTGACCATGTTTAACATGTTGAGCAGTGACGGGTTATTCATGGCTTTTTTGGAAAATTAATTTATTACGTGTGGTAAATGTAGTGGTAGGCAAACACAGGAAACTATGCAACATCATCAGAAATGTCCTTACATATAAGAAATTTACAGCTTGGGGATTTATAAACAGTCAATTCAACCTATGACTTAATGTTAGGCCGTCTGCTCAGTTGTTTGTATGTGACAAAACAGAGTTAGAAAAATGGTAGTGAATTAATTTAAATGAAATTCAAAGCAGCAACAGTAATATGGTAGAAGTGATGTGAAGACCAGGAAATGCACTGGTTTGATTACAGTCTTATAGCAAATGAGATATTTTGCAGAATTCTACTTATACTAGCATTTGGCTACTCTAATAGCATTATATAATAAGTGTTTATTTTGCAATAAGTCTTCTGTATTCAAATTTTGATTTAAACTTAACAGAATTTTTAGCAAACTAAACATATACAGATACAAGAAAATTGATTATTCTTTCCATGGATAACATCAGCTGATGTTATAAATTTCAAAGACAGTAATGAATCTCAGAACACCAGGAGCAACTGAGGTCCAGCTATTTAACAAATGCAATCACACATGGGCAGTCATCTAGAAGGCATTCAATTTTTGCCTGTCAGACACCTGCATTTAGTAATACATTTTCTATTTGCAATATGATTTTCAATTCTACTTTACAGTACGAAGTTCTTTGATTTCATGGGGTAGCACTTTCTGTTCTAGTACCTTTCTTTCTGGAAATCACCTCATCCAATGAATTAATCCTATTTAAGATGTTTCTTTATTTATGCACTAGGTTTCTAATTAGTGAAGGTTTACTTTATATATATATTATCCCTAAGCTGACTGCTTGTAGGTTGGTACAAAATAAGTAAGATATAGCAACATTTGTCGTGTTACATTTCGCTTTTCTCAAGCTGTTCCTGGAGCAGCTTTATTTTGGCTGAACACTACGTAACATCAATGCTTTTATTTATTCATCTAATCATGTTTAAACTAGACTATGAACTGTGTTTCTCTTCATAATCATTCAAGATAGGGACTATACAGGCATAATACAACTAGGGGGATACAAATAAACATGAAGAACAGAAAATAATATGAATTATGTTTAGATTGTAGCAGTGTTCTAAAAACAAAACAAACTAGAAAACTTAGAACAAAAACACAGTAATGTCAAGGCTACAGGCACAAAGCTAAGTTTATTAATTATGTTGACATTTGTCTCTACCTGCATGCAGAATAAGCATTGACCATCACAGTATTGTAAAGCAAAATGTTCAGCTTTTGTAGTTGCAGGCAGTTGGTGGTCATCACAGTACAAATAACAATGAAGAATGTATGCTATAAAAGGGTTGAAGCACATAGCAAGAAGGCAAGATATAGCAGTGGGCTGCTACAAGAATTGTTTGATATCAGCTGTGCATGTTGGCATTTAAATGATGATTGATTGTCTCAACCTGCACCTGCATTTGAGTTGGCAAGGTTGCAGAGTGAGAACAGGAATGTAATAGGAATATAATAAAGTGCAGAAAATAATGCAAGCATTTTCTTGCAGTTTCTGTTTCTAAGATGCTTAAATATATGTGCTGAAATCAAGACATATTAAATAATAATGGAGAGGCTATATGTTTTACTAGAAGTTTAACGTATGTGCCAGATGAACATTAATTGTAGAGGAGAAAGAGGGTTAGATGCAATGATAGCAGTGTGTGCCAAACAGTTGCACTAATTGGACCATTTGACATATACTTTGTATGAGCTAAGTTGTGGGATAATAGTGGTTTATTGCTTGGCACATATTTGTTTATGTAGTTATCATTAATGTTTTCTGCAAGTAGACACAAACAAGTTTCATGGCAGTAACCTTGTGTAGGTATCAAGGAAAAAAATGCAAATGGCAAATGTTTGCAGTAGTGTAATGTTTGTGGGTGCTGGTGTGACAGACCTGGAATGAGCTTTGTGAGAATGTCCAGGAATGAAAGAGTTGACTATGATGTGTACTGCTTACTGGTTCAGCTTTTGAATGTTACTGAGTAAAGCGTGAAACATTGGATGAGGGAATAGTAAGGAGAAGTATGAAGGTGATGCATGTAATGTGAAAGGGCCTGCTGAAGTAGTTTCATATGGTATAAATGGACAGCAAGAAATAATTCAAATGTAAGGTTGGAAACTGAAGGTGAGATGTGAACTATGACCAAAGAATGCAGCAAACAGTTGGAATGTTTTTTGTGAGTGTCAGTGTGTATGACTGTGTGGTATTTCATGTTTTAATGGTATGGTTACAGAACTAGGCCTCTGAGCAAATGCTAACAAAATGTTATGACTTAAGGTGAGTTTACAGAACAGAACAGAATGGGAATGCTGTAGTAAAAGGAGAAGCAGACATCATGTTCTGTCTTTCTTAGGAATAATTTGTGATTAAGAAAGTGTATATTAAGACAGCTGCAGATGAGAAGACATTATAATTCAGTTTAAAATGTATACAGAACCAGCCATCTCTGTTAAATATACCCAATGCTCATTAAGATTGTGGTAGATAAATTTAAAAGATTTTGCTCTGCCAAAGTCGTAGCTTACTAGCATTGAATAAGACACTAAGTAGTGGGGGTATTGAGATTGGGAGAGAAGACCCCTTTCCCCAAACAGTTCCAGTCTTTCACAGAGGAGTTTGTTGACAGACGGACATACCTTTAGCATGCATGACACTCACAGGTATAAAGAAGGAAGGAGGCACGCTGAGCCATAACACCAAGGATTTAAAAGTATAAACTATTTCGAGTCAGTTTGACAGTGCGGAGCTGGTCTGATTATCCATAAAAGGTTTAAGGGAAAGAGCACTGTACATAGTTTCAACACTTTAAGCATATAGGTATCGTGTTAAATATCTATAAGAAACAAAGTTATTATTTTTATAAGAGCATGTTAAAATATTTTCTCTGTCATGAAGCCTTTAGAGTACAGTAATGTACATGTGAATATGTAGAATGTCAGTAGTATAAATTCCAATGGTCTGATGAAGATGCAAATATACTTTTTATCTGTTGACATCAAGAGTAGGCTTTTTTATTAACACACACACACACACACACACACACACACACACACACACACACACACACACACACATAGATGTGTGTGTGTATATGTATGTGTGTGAAGTTTCAAGTTTCACACACATTCTTGTGATTTATAGAGATATGAAGAACAGCATCATATTTAGGAACAGAATGTTGTAGCTTAATGCTGAACATTGCTACATTGTTACACATGCTCCAGAGAGACAAGCAGATGTACCACCAAGATTCCATATAGCAAAATGCATTGTACATAGTGGGAGCCCCAAGGCTGGAAATAGGATACAGTATCTCTAAGCTATTTTACATATAAGCTTACTTTTGACTTTTTTATTAAAGCCTATTAAGATAAAAGGAAATGCAGTGGAAAAGCAAAATGCCAGATACACACGCGTGTCATTTAAAGGAGTGCTACTTTCTCTGGAAACAGAAATCTGATAAAACCAGATGGTATTTTCTATTCCAAAAAGTAACACATAAACAGTAACAAATGCCACAACCATTTTAGCCGCTTGCTGTTCAGCTGAGTTTTCTTGGTTTCGATCAGAGCTCCTCTTTCCTTTCATTTGTTTTCTGTGCTTACTCAAAATCAGAAGGATATAGTTGCTTGCCACAGCCATAAGGATGACAAAGATTGCATCTCGAGCAAATGAAAAAAATCCAATAAGCTCAAACAAAATTCTGTTAGGATAAATTGAAAGACAGTATCCCAAATTGAAAGTGTGTTTCAGCTCTGTCATATTACTGCTGACAACAGGATATAGTGCTGAACTTAAACTCGACACAATGCTAAGAGCAAAAAGAAACATTATGATAAGTGCAAGATATTTATGTATATTGTTTTTAATAACAGCCCATTTTGGGTGGGAGGAGGCCAGTGTTGCAGCCTGAAAGCAACTCAGCAAAGAGGTTAAGCTAATGGCCATCACCCTTGAAGCTCTCATTAAATGCAAATTAAATTTACACTCAAGATCAGTGTGGAAATATTTAATATTAAATACAAACAATGAGTGGGGGAGCCCCAAAGTTAAAAGAAGCATCAGGTTAGCTCCTGCCAATATGAACAGGATGCTCTCTGTTGGCATGACTTTCTTCTCCTGGTAAACAACCATACAGAGACATAAAATAATAATTAAATTACTACAAAGGCCAATGGCTGTCGTTGAACAAAAAATAATACCTTTTGTGACCTGTTGAGTGTCCATTTTTATCTTTAAATATGCACCTGAAAATAGGGGGAAAAAACTACATATTTTATGGCAATAAGTCTGTTATCTTTAAAACAGAGTTTCCTGGTGCAAACTATGTTCCTCAATTTATTGACAGTAGATTCTTTTATTGCATTCCTTATTTAGACAATATTGTTAGTTAGCAAACGACTACAACCATTGCAAAGTGTCATTTGATAAAACAGTTTTCAGCAAGGTTTGAAATACTCATCTTTAAAATTGTAATGTACTTGTGAAAAAATAGAATTCCTGTAAGCATTGTTACACTTTTTATACTATCAAATTTAATTATTTATTCACTGCTCAGTAAGCAAAGTCTGCAGCTTTTTAAATATCCATTTACAATAAAGGTCAGGAATTAAACATTTGTATAGTCTTGTTTGATAGAAATACATTAAATGAACTTTAAGCAATACAAAAAAAGAGTATAAACAATGTAAATACATTTTTGTGTGATTTATATTAAAGTTTATATTCTGTAATAGTTGTAAGTGGAACAATGAAAAGTAATGAAAGTGCAAAGTCACAAAATAAACAAAAATGTCCTTTCATACGCAGAATGGGATTCATCAGTTGAAACATTCTGAAATTAGAAACAAAATATGTTTTAGAGAAATAATATGAGTTTCTTATTTTTATTAATTATTTTTGCATCATCTTTATTAAGCAACAGTTCTTATTATTCACTGTCCATAGTGAAACATTAGCCCAGCACCCCTCCCTTTTTTCTCATTTCCAATCATTGACTGTACCACCCTCTGATATAAGAAAAAAATAACTATTCTGCTTCAGCTGTTCTTTATGAAATCTTCCATTTGAGTTCTTCCATGTGGATTTCCTCACTCATTTGCTCCATCCCTTGCATTCAAAATTACTCCTGTGCTAAACATATCCTGACAACACTAGCAAAAGTCATACATTAGAATATAATAAAAAATCAATCATCTGACTATAACTGTAGCCACAGTTATAATTCTGCCACTTTTTTCATAACATTCCCAAAGTCATCAAACAGCAAAAGTTCTGGATGCTTTCCTTCTTCCAGCATTTTCACTCACAACAAGCATATAAACACTTTTTCTCTACCAATCTTCTAACTAATGAACAAGGAGAAAAAAAAACAATGTGCTAAAGAATCATGCTACATCCAGCAATGTCAACATTTCTGGTTCATAGTTAAATCCTAGCAGATGCCGTCTCAATGGGGATAGGCAACATTTGATTTATCTATATTATATATACATTTCCGCACTGCAGTTTGTACTGTAAAAGAGAAATACATAGAGAATTAGATCCCACATTGAATGATAATTTACAAAGAATTAAAGAAATATAATCACTCTGACGTAAGTCTGAAACAAATTCTGAAACTAACCGGGTTGCATACAGGAAATAAATAAATTCACAGTTGTATACAGTACATCACTTTGTTCATCCTGCATATAGATGTAGATATTATAATAGATTATCATTTATTTGCAAGAAAGAGCTTTTTTTTTAGGAATTCTAGTTAGGAAATTATGTTCAGAATCGAAATCTGCTTAAATTATACTAGTACAATTAAGTTACCCATCCCTAAAATGTCTTTTTTGTGCACTTCAAGTTCTCACCAATACCTCTTTATGGTGTCCAAAGTTTTTTGGGGTCTGGCTTCTTTAACTAACTGATTAATCAGCTAAAAGTAGGCATTTTTAGAAAGGTTGATTTATTAAAAGAATAACAATAAGATTATTAGTTTGGGGTGTCTTGCCAAGGAGAAATTCATCTTGGTTTGCCACCTGCTATTCATATTTTCATATTTCTGTTCATATTCTCATGAACAAGAGACCTATATTTTATTGAGGTGTGGTGTGAAACATCAATGTGGGAGATGGGACAGTTCATTGAAAATGTTGGGTTATATCACACTATACTTGAAATATTGCAAGTTGTTTGTTAATAATTAAAAAAATAAGCAACATTTCCATATGCACTTAATACTTCAGACTAAATAGGCAGCTAAGAGGCTAATTAGGGCAAACAAAGCCAACTGTGAGGTTAAGACAGCCTCCCAGGTAAAAGATAACCATAAGGCCTTCTTCCAATATGTCAGAAAACTCAAGGGAAGCACCCAGCAATTTACTGAACTGGTGGTCAGTGCTGCTACATTCACTGAGCCTAGTGATGTAGTGAACCTGTTAGCAGAGAAATCCAGTTCCAGCTTTACCCCATCTCACCCCCAACCATTCCTCAAAAAACAAATGCCCTCAAACATAACCAATCCAACTATAACTAGGTAGCATGTACTGGCTGCAATCACTAAAACCAAGAACATGGCCTCAATGGACCATGATAACATCTCAAGATACTTTGTGAACAGTCTAAAATATGAATTATCAGAACCACTGGAGTCATTATTTAACTATTCTCTTAAAACAGGCTTTATGCCATTTGAATGGAGGACTGCAACAACCATCCCCCTGTGTAAGGGAGAACCTTCAACAGATCCTGCAAACTACAGACCCATTAGTCTGACTAGTCTTATTTGCAAACCATGGAAAGAATAATCATGGAAATTAGCAACAAGGATATACGAGATCACCAGAAACTGGATCTGTCCAGTTTGGCTTTGTTAAAGCAAGATATTGTCTGGTGGACTTCTTTGAAATGGTCACTAAGGCAAAGGATGATGCGAAAATGGTGCATACTGCCTACTTAGAGATGGCTAAAGCATTTGATACAATACCCTACACAGGCATTGTCAACAAACTTACAGACCTGGGTATAACTAGGTATATACCCCTTTATAACATGCTGGCTAGCTAGCCTGATGGGACACAGAAGGTTTGAATCATTGAAACCAGCTCCACAAAGAAGTCAGTCATCTGCAGAGTCCTGCATGGCTCTGTACAAGAGCCACACCTTTTTGGCATCTACTTCTCATACGAAGACAATGTCAAATCCCTCTGGCTGACCAACTTCACAGATGATTGCAAACTGGGAGCAATTACTGAATACCCCCAGAATGAGTACACCCTACAGGAAGTTCCAACACAGACAAATGCTTGGCACCAAAGCCATGGCTTAAAACTCATACCAAGAAATGCATTATAGTGCCTTCTGGGAAGTTAGTCACCCCAGGTAACTATGTTATCAATAAAACACTCCTAAAAGTTAATTCACTAGCATTCAACCAACATGTGTCCAAGGTAGTAAGACAATCCTTCTGTGTTGCTCAACTTTTAAGCTAGGGCATGGCATCTAGGTCTAAGAGAGGTCATCATACCTGTAATATGGCCTTATCAGATCCATCACAGAGTATATTGCCCCCTTTGGTATGCAGCTGACTAGACATGTGCATCAACTATAACATCCACAAAGGTTCCTAACAAAACAAAATACAGGGAGTAAACACAATGCCCTACACTGATCACCTTAAACCCTGTCTCTTCACTCATTATCATACAGACTTCTGAGAGGTGATCTTTGCCTGGCATGTAAGACATCCCTGGGCCCTGTTTTGATTCACCTTTTGCACATCTGCAAAATAAACAGCATCAGAACTACTAGATTAAAGACCTAATTTTTGCTTGCAACATAAACTGAACATGTTAGAGAGACAGATGTGTTTCTCAGGAATTCCCATTCCCTGGAACAGGCTCCCCAATCATGTGAAGCACAGTTCCTCCCTATTCCTATTTAAGAACAACTTGGGCCAATGGATTGGTAATCAGAAATTCATCCCTGGTCTGACAACTATGTCTCTGCTGGACAGAGATATTCAGTAAGTCACCTGCTATGTGAATTAAATCTGTGGGTCACATTTGGATTCTACAGCTAGACTTATAAGATCCCTAGTGGTCATTAGCCCAGTATACACCTCTGAACCTATGAACACTGTATTTCAGAATGGCATTTTCTTTAAAATATCAATGGTGGCCTTAAGTCCCTAAATAACAAACACAGCAAATTACAAATGACCAAATAAATGCATGAAAATTCCACCTTTCAATATAACAACACACCAGAATAAGCAATTCAGATGATCAAGGAGAATCGAAAACTATGCATCAGTTTTGACAAGTTATAAAAGAAAAAGGTCAGCACATTTTGAATGTGCAAAGTATCCTGCACAAACACTTTAATAATATTTTTCTGAGACTTTTCTAGACTTGTAGTGAAAATGTTATTTCTGGGGATGGAGGAAAGCATGGCCCCTTAAACTCCATTTATTATTTACTCTAACATGTGTGGGATTTCCAAGCATAAATTTCAGAATTCATGCACATTTCTATTTTGGGATGAGTGTGCAAAATGTATGCTCAAGTTACAACACTTGCTAAAAATCTAGGTTTTAACACCACATTTTCAAGGTTCAGAAGGTAGAAGGTTTTCGCCTGAGTAATGGCATTATTACCTCTTTCAGCATACAGGCTTTAAATTGCTATTACCAAAGTTAATCTGGTATCACTGACCTTCTATAACCTCATCCTAAGATATCATATAAGTACTTACTGGACATAAGACTCAAGTTATGACAAGAAGCACCATCAAAGATAGGTTCAAGAGTCTGTTCTTTCTGAGGGGTTTCCCAAATACTACATGATGCCTTTTGATATTAGATAAACCTAACAGAAAGCCAGGAATAGATGAGGCATGGGGAATTATATATACTATGAACAAATAACAGTACTATTTTAAGCAAAGCAATCAAAAAAGATAAATAAATGCAAAAAAAATGCATTATTGCATCCTTTAGGAAGCCATCTATTTCAGAGAACAACCACAGTAACATACACCTAGGAGCTGAACCAGTTGTTCAGGATTTGGGAATGTACGTGGACAGTGACCTAACTTTTGACCAACATGTGTCCATAGTTGTAAGAAAGTCTTTTTATATTACACCGCTTATAAACAAAGGGATTGTGTTTAGATCTAGGGATGACATTGCCCCCCCCCCTTTACTCAGTCCTCATTAGGACAATCATTGAACATAATGCCCCCTTTGGCATGTATCTTTCCAGACACATGCAACAACTGGAATGCCCACAGAGATACCTTACTACAAGGATGCAAGGCCTAAACAACAAGTCCTACATGGACAGACGCAATCCTCTGTCACTACTAGATATCATACAGACTGTTAAGAGGTGACCTGTGTCTGCCATACATAGCATCCTTTGACCCATTCCTGATGGATTTACTGCATGTTTGCAAGCTATGTGTCATCATAAATACTCGGTCTAGGCATCTAACTCTCTTCTGCAAAATCGATAGAATGGTTTGGAGGGAAATGTGTATCTTACAGCGGATACCGCTGCTATGGAACAGACTCTGCATTGACATAAAACAAAGTTCATCCCTGTTATCCCTGTTTGTAATTAAGCATAAATTAGATCTAGGGATGGGAAACAGAACAGTTATCCCAGGACTGCCCCCTGTACTATTAATGGACAGAGGTAGCTCCTAAATGCTTTATACCAGGTACGGGTCCCCGTGAAATTATCTATCATATGATACCAGTTATTCTTATTATGAATAATATATAATTACCAGCCAGGGGTTGGTTAAGGCCAATCTATACCCAAATGGGAATTTGTCTCGGCTTAAAATTGCCCAGAGGTGTAGCTAGCCTAGTACCTACCTGTCAGGGGTTTCTATGGAATAAAGTTCTCCCAATCCATTTTTATGGGTTCATAGGTAGGTATTATGCTAGACCCTCACCTAATAAACTTCCAGCCAGTATAAATCAGCAACACAATCAACATAATAAATATTTCAAAAAGATAAATAACCAATTCAAACTAAAAATACATACAATTAAACATAATTAATCTAGGAGAGACTTATATTCCAGTTCTTGATTCATTGAATTTGTTTTTAAATTCCTAAATTTTAAAATATAAATTGCTTCCTTGTGTATCACAAAAATGTAATAGTTTGTCTATCCTTTCATTCAAGAAATGTAATGGTTTGTGCTTCCTTTCATTAGGACAAACCTGTTTAAAAACTAGAACAGGTAAAACATGTCCCATCACTATTCATAGGTTCATAGGTATTTACTAGGCTAACAGCCCTGGAGTCTTTACAAGCCTAGCCCATAGAAGTGCCCTGGCATCGTGCAACATGACGTTAGTTCCCAGTGCCTCTATTGAGTAGAGCCACTGGAGTGATCCCTGGGGTGAACTTTCTATTTCCCATCCACTTATCAAGATTTTTGTTGAAGAGGGCTGTTGAGGTGCTCTGCTTGACATGTATGGGAAGTCTATTACAGGGTATGGGCAGTCTCTGGGTTATGAACCTGTCCCTCCAGCATGTTCTGTTGGTTGTGGTAATGAGGTTGAGGTCTCTGGAGTGTGTGGTGTGAAGGGATTGGGATTTCTTTAGATGTAGCATTTCTAACAGAGCTGGGTCAGACATGGCTTTGTAAGTCAAGCAGAGATCGCCTCTTAGTAGATGATATGAGAGAGAGAATAGCTGGAGTTTTTTGAGTCTATCCATGTAGGAAATGTGTTTAAGGCCTAGGATCCTCTTCCTGAGATACTTTTCAGCTGTTGCATGTGTCTAGTGAGGTACATGCCAAATGAAGCATTATACTTGATGAGTGGCCTATTGAGGGAAGAGTAGAGAGAGAGAGAGAGAGAGAGAGAGAGATATTGACCTCTTTCTCCTTGGATACAAAACCCTTGATAATGAGATGTGCCACATAGAAGGCCTTTCTGACCACAGTGGCAATGTGGTGGTCAAAGGAGAGGTTGCTGTTAACCTGTGTCTCCAGATCTCTTATAATGCCTTCAGTGTTCAGTGGGCTCCCATCGATGTGGTAATTAGTGGGAACTGAGTTTTTCCTAAAGGGAATGACGATGCATTTTTTGGCATTAAGCTTAAGGCCATGGTTTCAACACCAGTCATTGGTCTCAGTGAAGTCTTTCTGTAAGATGTCTACATCACTTGGGAAGTTAATAATGGCTCCCAGCTGGCAGTCATCTGCAAAATTGGTTGGCCAGAATCCCTCCGTATTGGCCTGGACTTCTGAGAAGTAGATGCCAAACAGGACAGGACCCAGTACCGATCCCTGTGGGATGCCACTTGTGACTGGTCATTCTGACTTGTAGTCTACTACTTTCACACCATGGGTTCCATCTGTGAGCCAATTTGCAACCCACCTAGTGATATAGGGGTTGATACCTACTTTGGTCAGTTTGTCAATAATTCCTGAGTGGCAAACGATATCAAAGGCCTTGGCAAGATTGAGGTAGGCTGTATGAATTGCCTTGCCTTCATCCACAGCTCTGATGACTGACTCAAAGAAGTCAACCTGGTTGAACAAGCATGATCTACCTTTCACCAAACCAAATTTTGTTGGATCTAGAGTTTAGAGATTCCCTTTATCCTTGTTAATTAGGTCCATGATGATGTGCCCCATAGCCTTACATATCAGACTCATCAGGCTAAAGGGTGATAATTCCCAGGGTCTGTAATCACTCCCCCTTTTCGGAGAGGGATGACTGCAACCATGCGCTATTTGGTAGGGACAAATTCTGATGTGAGGCTGTGAAAGAACATGGCACACAGATGTGGTGCAAGTTCACTTTGTAGTTCATGTAGAACACATCCAGGGATATTGTCCGGTCCCATGGAAGCTGTATTCTTGCCCTTGGACAATGCAGCTTTAACCTGTGCTGCAGTAATGCTGGGTGCCTGGGATTCCTCTGGTATTGTGATTGGTCCTTTGGGGAGGAGGGGTAAAGTTGGCACTGAATCTGTTGGCCAGTACTGTTACATATTAAAAAAATGATTAGTAACTGGATTCTCAGTATCAAACCTAATATTACTTAAATGCTCTTGCATTCTACATTTATTTATTTATTTGACATTTGTTTACCAGCATAGTTCGTCTGGGTCAGAAAGAACCCAGTTTTAGCAGAGGCCAAGGGAGAAAAGCTCTAACAATATAAACAACAATATATGAAAACAGTTATTACAGATACATGAAAAGAGAGACACAAATTAAATTAATTACATTTAAAACTTCTGGTAGTTTCACCAATATAAATTGCACTCACACAATATGGTTTATCTTCTACCATTCTAGCAAATGTTAAATAAATAAAAACTCCTTTTGCATTACAATTAAAAATATTTTTAATTGAAAAATCAAATGTATTAATCTTATATAGTGATGATGCATAGTTATGGATATTACAATTATATAATGAAAACATAATCAAACTTTAAAAGTTATACACAAACACTACCACTGGAAAACTGGCTGAGATGGTCCTAGGCCTTAAAAACTCCCAAAATACCACAAAGAAAAATCAAGCAAAAACTTTTTTTTATTCATAGTACAAAAAGAATAAGCACTTTCAACCTGCTTAACAGGACTTCATCAGATTCAGCAATACAGACCACTTCTTTCTCTTCTAAAAAGTGCTTAGTGTTACATTGTACAGGCACTTGATGAATAACAAAACTTGTCACACCTTTAAATTTGCTATTCTAGAAAAAGACTTTGTTAATCATAGGGGTGGTAACACTAAACTCTTTTTAGAAGAGAAAGAAGTGGTCTGGCAGTTGAGGCTTAATGCCAGTAACCCTCCAGGTATTAATGATTACATCCCCCTCTAACCTATCTTAGAACTTAGAGCCTGAGTGATACAACATAACAAAATACTTCATATAGCACTTTTTACTATATATATATATATATATATATATTTTAATACATGTCTTTTTAAATACACTTTTCACATGTATTTAATGTGTATTTTAACATGCAATTTTTAATATATATTTTCTTTCATTGAAAAATGATTTTTTTATTATATTACTTTGGTCAAGTTATTTATGTTGTAATGTACCTATTTCTTTAAGTAGTTAGAGTTCTTAATTAATACACCACTTCCTTTTTCCTCCTTTTTACATCTATACAAGTACTTGCAATGCTATTTTATTGTTGAATCTGATGAATTCCAGTTAAGCAGGATGAAAGCACTTATTCATTTTGTACTACAAATAAAAGAAGTTTTCACTTGATTTTTCTTCATGGTATTTTTGGAGTCTTTATGGCCTAGGACCATCTGAGCCAGTTTTGCAGTGGTAGTGTTTGTGTATTTGTTGCCTTAACTACTGCACTCAGAAATTTGGACTTATAAACTTTAAAACTTCTCACTTTCAGATCAGCTGGATTAACTAGTGGCCTTTGAAAGTGACTATGAAACAAATGTTCATCCATATTTACACCTACAGAATAGGAAATGTTTAAATCTATCATTTAAAGCCTCTGAAAAAATCGCATCATTTTGAAGTACCTTCCGAACAGTAAACACCAAATCCATAGGTGTTTTACTAAAACTACTATATTCTGTATCAAAATATGTTCCCTATTTTCATGGCACTGTTTCTGAAGTGGGCCATTTCCATTAATTAGTTTTGTTTAAGTAATATGTTTTCATTTTCGACAATAATGAATATTGTTAGCAGAGAATTACTGCTATAAGCCATGCTTTGCTATATTATGTGTTAAATTCTATGTTTCTAGTGGCACTGTTTGAATTCTGCCCAATTTTACAGAGTCTCTGTCTTATGCCCCAATGCATTTTGTGTTCTCAGGCTGTGTCAGTTCCAGTTGTGCTTGAGTCTCAGTACAGCATCACCATAATAGTCGCAATACTCATCAGATTTTAAGCCTTTATCATGGCCCATGCTCCATCCCTGGCAAGTTCCAAACTCTAGGATCTAGTGATGGGCAAAAAAGGCTGGAGCAACCTATTCCCAGATGATGGTTGAATAATCTGAGCAAGATTTGTTCATAAACTCCTGTACACTCTCAAGAATCATGCACTGACTCTCTTGTGTGTCTCAGCATAAATACAGTGCTTATAAGAGGATTCAGGGTGTGTTGAGCAGCCTCCCAGAAAGTGTAGTAAATCCAGCAGCCGTAAAAAATATCAAGGTGACACAGAATGTGCATAAAACTGTGTGAGAAATCACAGAAGAACAAGAAAGATCACACTGCCCACTTCTCTGGTAGAAAATGGATCCACTATATATTTAAAATGATTATATAATTTCAGAAATGGAGAAATATTATTATTAATAGTTTCCTTCTGACCTTTTACTGATGCAGAGCTGTCCTTATCTTCTTATCATGAACATGCAACAGGTTCACTTTCTGCAACCAACTCACAGTTTACAGTTCTAACTACATCTGATAATGTTAGACCCAAAGTATATATACAAACCTTTAGAAACATGAAGACATGAACTAAATATGTATAAACAGCAGGTTTGCAGATTACAACTAAGCTAACTACCCTTGTGAACCATTTTAAGTCTAGCTAATCATCCCACGTGAGAACCAAACCCTGCATCTTGGGCCTGCCAAGTAAACACCTTAACCATTATGCTAAACTCCTAACCCAATGCATACAAATTTTCTTCAAATGACCATTGTCCAGCTCTCCTTTTAGTTCTATTGCTTGTATCAGTTACAATGGTACTATTGTAAGAATTTTTGCTGATTTCCGTGCAAATTTCAATTTGCACATGGCCTGCTGATTAGAGTAATGAAGCAATTTCCTGTGAAGCACATTAGATTATTGAAGCAATTTCCTGTAAAGTCTAATTTGTTGTATTCACATGTCATAAAGGAACATTTTTGCTGATTTATTAGAACAGTGGTAAAATGATGTTATTCTGAGAACCTTTAACAAACCAGAGGTAAAGCCTAGCACATTTGTAGAGTGGTTAATGTTGCTGCTTCATTCACAGCACTTGGCTCTTTGTACAGCTCTTAACTAGGATACTTTCTCTGCTCAGTATCTATGTTGTCAGTGTGTCCTTGTGGGCCTTACCACTGGTTCCTGTTTTTCCTAAAGACATGCAGATAGGTGGAGTAGCATCCCTATAAATTGCTCATAATTGATTGTATGGTGTGTGTGTGTGTGTGTGGGTGTGTGTGTGGGTGTGTGTGTGTGTGTGTGTGTGTGTGTGTGTGTGTGTGTGTGTGTGTGTGTGTGTGTGTGTGTGTGTGTGTGTGTGTGTGTGTGTGTGTGTGTGTGTGTGTGTGTGTGTGTGTGTGTGTGTATGTGTGTGTGTGTGTCGGTGTGTGAGTGTATGGGTGTGTGTGGGTGTGTCTGTGTGTGTGTGTGTGTGTGTGTGTGTGTGTGTGTGTGTGTGTGTGTGTGTGTGTGTGTGTGTGTGTGTGTGTGTGCGTGTGGTGTCTTGTGACAGACCAGTATCTTGTCCACATTTTGTTCTAACTTCATGCTCATTATCTGATGACATAGGCAGTAGCTCCACTGTGATCCTGAACAGGAAAAAATACAATCACAAAATCGAAGAATGAAAGCAGAGACCTTTGTTAAAATAGTCATATTTTTAAATATAAATCTATTTGGAAAAGTGTAGTGATAACTGAAAAAGTACTATGAATTTAATAATACTATTGAAGATGGTAATAAACATTCTACACAGATGTGTTCATGCCTGGATTCCATTGGGTTCAAATATGTGTAAAGCCTGCATTAGTATGCATAATAAAATTAAGTAATTGCAATCCCTTTATTGCCTAACGGGTCCCTTTGCTGTTTAGAACCTGGGCAGATAAAGACAAAATGTCTTTATGCCATTTTCCTTTTTTTTCCTCTCGGAGGAACCCTGAATGACAATTTCAGTCATTTCCGGAAGATTGCAGGTTTTCCACTAATATCTCGTAACCATTTAGTTTTGCACTATATCATTTTTGTATGTCTGGGATAAGACTAAGTTTGTGTTTCGTTCATTTTAATGACATCCAGAAGGCAGGAATTTGAGCTCATATCCTAGAAGCTATTTAATGGTAGTGAATACTTTTAAAAGAGGTGTCAGGTTTTTATTTATTTATTTATTTATTTATTTTGCAGACTTACCTTACTTACTGTCAGTGGAGGCCATGAGAGAAAACCTTCTGTGACAAAGACACACATAACAATCCGAGCAATGGAAAAAATAACACATACATTTTTATGAAAATATATGACTTAAATTAATAAGAAGGAAATATAGAAAAATATATGACATAGATCAAAACAAGATTTACAATCTGACTTTCTATCAAGCAAATACTAACAAGTCAAAACACAGGAGGAAAATTAAATGTATAATACAATAAGTGGATGTGTTAAAGCACAGTAACTACTATCATAATCTAATTGTAGAAATAAATCCTATGTCTTCTTATGATGTTGTTCACAACCATAACAGTGATACCTTGCAGAAATAAAGGCAAGTCAGAGAAATCATTTTCCACTTGTTGAGCAGTAATGCTTATTTTGCATTAAGGTTGTTGTGTAACATATGTGGTGGTAATCAGTTAATACCCTCTAACTCACCTTATTCTAATAAGCTTGAATAACACTTTGCACCACTGATGTTACTGTCATACTCACCAAGAAACTGCATGCATTGTTCCTGAAAAAGCTTAACCAATGAACAGAAAAAACGACAAAATCACATCCATCTCATTTCAGTTGTATTGGCAAAATGTGGGGAGATACAGTGCATTCTATTTGTTATCTAAACTTATGAAGTCATTCCTTATCAGCCAAGATAAAAATTAGCATCACATTGCCATCCTGACTAAACTGTAATAACAAGATTTACTGAAAACGATAGCTTGGCATAATGGTTAAAGTGTTTACCTCACAGTCAGAAAATACAGGGTTAATTCTCACCTTTAAGGGAAATTTACTAGGCTAGTGACCCATAAGGGCAGCTAGCTTAGTACTTACCTATGAACACCAATATTACTTAATCCATGGTTGGTGGATGACATAATGGTTAAGGTGTCCCCCATCTCAGACAAAAGATGCAGGGTTTGATTCTCAACATGGGAAACTTACTAAGCTTAAAGTGGCCCACAAAGGCAGCTACTCTGGTACTTGCCTACAAATTGATGCAACAGCTTTAATAATTAAAAACATATTACTCCTATAATTAACCCAGGCACTAACCTGCTTCATTTTCCCTTGCCATCTTTCTCTGCAAAATACCTGAGCAGTCTACAAATATTCAGGAAGACCTCCTGTGGTATAAGATTGAGCTACTAACTATGCTCAAAACAGAAAGGTACATTTATATTAAATTGACTGAATATTGCATTCTTTACAGTGTAATAAAAAATCTTACTTTCCATGCTGGTATTGGATGCAAGCTGATTGTTGAATACTGGCCTGTGAACTTCGGAACTTGCATTCAAATAATGTATTCTAACTAGTTATATATAGATGCTTAACAGGGGAATAAAGAGGAGGAGTGATAAAACAATATTTAATTAATTGCTTTCACCAAGCAATTTTATTTACAAGTAGAACAACAAATTAAGACTTGTTTGTCAAAGCTCCAAAGTACTTTTGACTCAAAGGCATATGAGCTCTTTGTCTGGAAAGGGAATATTGTGTCAAGTCTGGGATTTGCTTAAGTGGTTGTTTACCTTATTGAAACATGGAAACAAGCAAAAGTGTATATTTACAAATGTGCACATATGTGTATATATGCATGTTAGCCTATAGCCACTCAAATAAGATATGAAAACTTCTACATGTCCATACAAACCAGAATAGTTATCTATTTAATTTGTTTAATGTTTAAGTGGATCAAATGTATCTTTTCATAGACAACCTAAGATCACTGCTTGATTAAGTGATGTTATCAGTCACGCAGTAGGTGAATGAAGACTGAGAGAATAAAACTCTTGACTACATGATTAAGTACATTACAAGCTCATAGCTTTAGTTATCTCCACTCCTGCTCTGTGCATGTATCTATCCTACTCTTTATTCATTATTTCTCTATTATCTAATCCCTTGAAATAAAAACTTCTGTATTTAATATCTAAGTGCTTCCAGAAATTTTCACTGCCTTTTTCTATACCTCTCAAGATAGACTATTACCTGAAGAAAACACTCTTTTTGAAGAAAATCCATCTAATTAATAATTAAAATCTCTTGCATTGCATGTCAGCGTCTGTTTCCTAGATTCTGGCAATGAACATTCCCTCCCCAGCTATTCTGTGGCTTACTTTAAATTCCTGAAAGGTATGTTTGGCACTGCTCTGTGTGTCCCAGCCAGCAAGAGCAAAGTACTAGGCTTCTGAAAACCAGCAGACTTTATATCCCCTTCCTTTACCCTCACACCTAAACTGTACTCCTTGGAACATAGGAACAATACTAAGCAATCAGTCAGGGCAACCAGTAGATGTACGGCCATATACACCTTTATTCAGAAATGTGTAAAAGTTCTTGCTACTGTCTATAAGCACTTAATAGTGATCATCTCCCATCTGCACCTTATTGCATTCCCTGTGTACTTCTACAACCTCTGTTCTACACCCTTCCTACCGATGGCTGTGCTGCTCATTGACATGTATACAATTCACTTTTCACCCTGTCTGTTCCTTCCTGAGTTGCAGCATCCTAACATTAATCCTGTACCCTTTATTACTCTCCTACCCAGCATTCAAGAATTTTAACCCTAGATCGATCTAATCAGTGACCTTCCGGCCTGTATATTGTTGATGACAAACAGATGTCATTCCTATTTCTGTATCAGTCCAGTCAATATCTTCCCTTTTAATAAATCCCCCATATACATAACTTCCAGGGGTATTTTGCCTTTATGCTAAAGATTCATCACATTTCTCTTGTGGTTGGTTTCTGTAGCAGTTTGACAAAAAACACACTCCCCCCAAAAATCTGGTTCATGCGTGACTCCTTCCATTCCAGAACTTTCCATTCTTTACCGAGCCTCTTACATGTCAAGAATTACCTATATAGTATCTTCTATAGCCTTTCCAAATTCCCGTCACTTTATATATATATATATATATATATATATATATATATATATATATATATATATATATATATATGAAACCTGAGGAAACATACCTGTTGTAATGCGAAAGGCGCTTAGTTCCTAATGTACAATCTTGTATCTGCTGATATATATATATATATATATATATATATATATATATATATATATATATATATATATATTTCCATCATTCCTTATTGGCACCTGGCACCGTTTTCCCAGGGTGTTTTTCTCTCTTTCACTTTAACTTTAATTATTCTTGTACCTTCCCTTCCTGCCCTCTTTCCTAGGCTTCACTTTACTCAACCACTCATACTCTGAGATTCATCCTTTGTTATACATTATTTAAAAGGATCTAAATATTATCTGTCTCATACTAATATTTCTGTAAACAAAAGAAAAAAAAAACATACACAATGAATCACTGCTAATAGCAGTCTATAAAACAAGATGCCAGTGAATCAGAATTTGAAAGAAATACTAAATATAGATAGGACACAGATGATAAAATGTAGGATTTCAACTCATTAATTATAGATTGGACACAGACGATAACATGTAGGACTTTAATGCACTGATTTGTGAGTTATCCAAGTATGCCCTTAACTTATATATACTAACATAATGTTTGCACGTCAACTAAAATAATGGAAAAGTCCACAAACAAGTGTCAAAGCATTCGCAGAAAGTGTTCCACCACTGATTCCATTAATTATCTGAAAACTGCATCAAATACCATAGTCAGTGTCATGTTCAACAAGTTTTATATCTTTCCACAGAGTGATCAACTTACAAAAATGCCAAATGTATGACATCTATGACTCTGAAATAGGTGCAGTGGGGTCACTGTTCTACCACAGTTAATAAATTAAAAATAGAATAAAAACGTGTGTGTGTGTGTGTGTGTGTGTGTGTGTGTGTGTGTGTGTGTGTGTGTGTGTGTGTGTGTGTGTGTGAACAGATACCTTGCCTAAAAGAAAACAGACCCACTGATACCAGGCTGCTAGTGAGTTCTGAGTCCTCAGAAAGCTGTAGTTATTTAAAGCAGCCACATTACAGGATGAATGCTAAACAGAAGTGAGAGCCCAGTCTTCAGATCAGAATGAATTTTGGCTTGCTGCTTATGATCATAAACAGTCTTCAAATTACTGCACTAACTTAACAGCATTATTTGGAAACAATTGTCATAACTATTCAGAATCAGGCACATTTTTGTTATACTCAAGATATGCAAGGAAAGTCATTTGTTTAGCAGCCATTTGAAATTCCAGTAATATAGTATGTAAATTTGACAACTCAGATGCCTACAATTTTCTCCACATGTTCAGCAAAAAATGGAGGAACAACCTTTTGTCTATGTACTAGGCACATTTTAACAATAGTTTATTCACAGCAGGCTCATAGTTATATATAACAAGACTCCTAAGTCATTCAGCAGACATACCTCATTAATTATAAGAATTAGGCAGGATACTGGTGCAGCAGCTGTAAGATGGTTCGTTGAAAAAATGTGTCATCATGCAGCCTTAGTGATTCAGATGCAATATCCACAGTATTTTGTTCAGTTGAGAAAAAAACAACTGCCATACAGAGGGGTCGCATCGTGACATGATTTAACTACAAATATGCTATGTTTTAGATGTTTTTTTTAAATATCCAGTACCCCCAGAATCAGCACAATATGCTTCTGACAAGATAAACATTTACAGCAGAAATAATTTGTTCTCTGCTAAAAGGCATATCTTGAGGATATCGTTCCAGAAGTATGAATGAAAACTGCAATCAAAACTTCATCAAATTCTGTGCAAAGGGCATCATTTGATAATACAAACCTCAAATTGAGGTCAGTTATTGCATTTTACTTCTCCACCTCACAGGGAGTAGCTAAGTGGAAATGCAGGGTAGACATCTGTAATTCCTCTTCATCAGTCATTGTCACTCCTATAGTTGTATGTCTACATGTTTCTTTCAGTTTTAGTGTACACACCCAACAGTCCTTAACATGAGTTGCCATCACTATATACTGCAAACATTGTGAAGTTGTCCACTGTACCATGTATTCTTATCTGCTAACCCTAAAACTATCCTTATGTCTACTCCATACCCTTAACCCTAGCTCTACATATTGCATTACTAGAAACAGTTTCTCTAACAGTATCACTACAAGAGACAAAAGGAAACAGAGCTCTCACAGCACCAGACATGCAAAGCAGTAAATCTATAACCTTACCTAACCCTTACACTAACCCTAACCCACAAACACATATGTAGAACCACCAACCACTTTAAATGTTTCAGTCAGATATTCATCTTCATGCATGCTCCTACCAACAAACATTATAAACAATGTCTGAATAAATTATAAATCCACCAAGGCTTGCAAGAAACAGGACACAAATCGGGATATTTTCTGCTTAGCGTCATTTCAAAGAAATTAACACGTCCAGGAAGTTGACAACAAAACCCTGGTTACCTAGTGAAAACTACAGGAAATTGGATTTATCATTTAATGTGCAAAGAAGTCTCTAGCATCCACATATACATATACAAAAAAAAACAATTAGCACACCATAACCCTTTAAAAACATACTTATGTCTTTCCAATATACATTTCATTTTGCACAATCTATAAACAAGTGTGTCCAATCAGTTTTTTCATTTTTATTATATTTCCAACAAACTGAAGAAGTCATTTTACTAAAATTAGAGACTTATAGAGAGTAACATTCTAGATATATATTTCCACATAAAAGCTTTCCAGTATAAACTTGAAGAAGTTTGACTAACTGATTTAAATAACAATGTTTTATTCTTACCATCTGTTGAGTCACTTAATCCACAACTATATAAAAAGTTCTAGAATTTTGCATCAAAGGTATTATTATTTATAATTAACTTATATAACTTTGACAAGCTTCATTTGTAAGTCATTTTACCTTCAATGATAGCATTAATATTTAATAGGGGAATAATGTTCTGTTCCTTTTCACTCATATTATCTACAAATTCATTTAATTTCTTAAGTAATCCAAAAACAAAAGAGGATGAACCATATCACAGAAGGCAGCAAATGAAAAATAATTCCGTTTAATGGTAAACGCTTTCGCAGCACATCAAACTGCTTCATCAGACATCTTACTGATGGATAATATTAATTGGTTAACAGATCCATCTACTTATACTTGGAGATTCAATAAGCTCTGTGTAGGCTTAGCGCAGCCTACACAGAGTTTACGTTTTTGCGAGATGAGCAGCATTGCCAATTGCATATGCATGCTGCGCATTGCATTTAATTGAAAACAAGCTCGGTTTTGTGGCCAGCGATAGTGTTGCTGGTCAGAAAACCATGTAAAGCAGCCCAAACACCTTTAGACATGGAAACATGTTTACCTACATGCAAACTAGTTCTGCACAATTGTGCAGACAGCCACAGTGACTACCAGGGTTTAGTATAAGGCAATGCATAAAGTTCTAACACATTATAGGAAAGGGTAGTCATTGCAGTGTGCTGTGCAAACCTATTTTAGACATACTGATGAAAAGTTTGGTGGTGATTGACAAGGGTATGTAGACTACATTATAAATAATTATTTTGGGGAAGTGTGTGTACTGAAAAGGGACACACACATGAATGGTAGGAATGAAGACCAGGGAGGAGAAGTAAATCATGGTAAAATATAGCAGATAAGGGTATGTCGATGTACACACACAACAAAGACAAGACAGTTTTAGCGTGAACAGTCATCACATATGTACATGATAAAGTACACACTGCTGTTTACACCTCCTGTGTGAGTATAGTCATATCATCACACAGTTATTGCATATTATATGACTGCCACACAACTTCACTTATCAATGGAGATGATTGGTTGTGATATAAGCACCCTGACATGATCAATGGAAAGGACATTTAGCATGGAAGGTATATACAATATAGGGTAGGTGAATATTGTGAAGATATGCATAATGAGTTGCCTGAATATGAATGTAATGCCAGCACAAGTCTCAACCAAGTGGGACACATAGTTACAGGCTCATGGACAGCAGTAGACAGAAGCACACACAGTCATGGATAATATCAGAATAATACCACCATTAGTCTGTGTCACTGACATAAAATATGTGATTGTGAGTTATTAAACATGGTTCTGCATGAGCACACTTATACAATTGTTATGATTTGTCAGTAATCTATAAGGGGAATCAAGCACACCTTTCTCAAAAACTAACATCTATTAGAGGTGTTAAGAGGGATACCATTACACCTGTAGTTTAAATTACAAGCAATCCTGGCTAATTAACATGTTTGTATGACATATATATGTTATAATCCATAATTTCACTAATATAACCTATGCTATCAATGTTGTTAATCAGCCATGTATTTACTGGGTTCATCACAGGAACATGTATCACACATGCATCTTGTGTAACACCTTGAAAGGAGTTCTGCACTATCAACTCCTAATGGTTATGTATCAAAAAGAATACTTAGGTATGGTCAATATGATGTGTGGGAGTTCACTGTGGAAAAAGTGATACACTTGAGTAAATCATCCCTGGAATATGTTTTGGGGGGTACATGCAAAAGAGTGCATTGTACTCAATTATTGGGGTGATGAGGGCTGAGAACAATGGAACTATAATGCCCTTTGATGTGGATGTCCTGCACATACTCAGGAGTTGGGCTACACACAAGGGAATAGTCACCACTGTGGGCACATGCTGGTGGACGTTCTGCATACCATCTACCTGAGTACATAGGTCACGTACCACTTGGTCTGCTCATAGGGGGTGTGCTGTCTATATTGTAATTAGCTTGTATACTAGCTTTCATAAAGGAAGTAATCCACCCATAATTTTTGTTCAGCTACTGTGTCTCCATGGTTCTGGAAACAATCCTTTGTGTGTGTTAATACTGTTTGCCTTATACCAGTACAAATCTTGGATTCAATAATTGCCCACAATTTGCAATCCTCCACAAAGCTGGCTAGACAAAGGACATGTAAGTTAGTCTTGACTTCTGAGACTTACATAATGAATAGGAAAGGGCCTAGTACTGAATCCTGAGGTACATACCTGTTCACTAGACTCCAGATAGATGTGATTTCACACACTTTGACATTATGTATCATGTATTTGATCCATTTCTCTACCCACTTGGTGACGTAGGCATTTATGGCCACTTGAGACAGCTTCTCTGTAATACCTGAGTGTGGACTTGTGCCAATGTCTTGGCCAAGTCAAGTTACACAGGATGATAGTGTTTTCCTCATGCATGCCCTTGGTGACCTTCTTGAAAACATCAAACAGATGTAACAGACATGATGTATCCATTACAAATCAAACATGAGTTTGGTACACAACTGTGAGATTACAAGTGTCCTTTTTGATAAGGTCCATGATGATTCATTGGTCTGCCTCACAGATTAGGATTGTCAGGAGTATGGGTCTATACCTCCATTCATCAGGTGATGTTCACCCACCTAGTCAGATGGATAACTGTTGCTGTACACCTGTTTACAAAAACATAGGCTGTCTGGAGGCTGTGGTGAAGTAGGGATCCAACTGTGTCTGCTAGGTAAGGTTTTACATTATTGTATAGGCAACCTGTGATGTTGTCAGGGCCCATTGATTCTGTGTTTTTAGCCATAGAGTGTACACAGATAAGATGCTCTCCTGAGAATAAAAACCGAGTAATGTTTCCATGTATACTTTGGCTGATTACCAGTGGTGAAAGGGGTGTGAAGTGTGAGGCAAACAGCTAGCAGATTATCTATTTTCTCTGGTTAAGTATGAATTTGTGCTTAGTTGAGTATTCCACTTAACATGTCAAATTTATTAAAATGCATTGTTAAAATACATGAATTGTAAAAACACCTCCAAATACAGCCTTGGCTGTGCATCACATGCCACACAGTGGTACAATTCATTCACTCATACAACTGTACCAGTGTCATGCACTTACATCAATTGCACAACATATGCCTGTATGTTTTTCATTGGAAAGCTGTGTTTGAGCTTCCAGATGCCATATAAGGACACATTACAAATCAGTTGTTTGTAGCTCATGCAAATCATTTCCTGACACAAATTTGACTAGTCACACAATGATGCTACTGACCACATCAATAATCCTTGGGAACAGCAACACAATTGCACATACCATGAATTCCACAAGGTTGAAATTGAATCAAAACATTTGATATATCTATGTATACCACAGCATTACAAGTGGATGAAAAAGGAACTTATGTGCCCATGTAATCAGTCATCATCATTTTTTTTTTGGCTGTTCCCGTTAGGGGTTGCCACAGCGGATCATCTGTTTCCATTTCTTCCTGTCCTCTGCATCATGCTCTGTCACACCAACCACCTGCATGTCCTCTCTCACCACATCCATAAACCTTATCTTAGGCCTTCCTCTTTTCCTGTTACCTGGTAGCTTCATCCTTAGCATCTTTTTCCTAATATACTCAGCATCCCTCCTCAGCACATGTCCAAACCAATGTAATCTTGCCTCTCTGGCTTTGTCTCCAAACCTTCCAACCTGGGCTGATCTTCTAATATACTTATTCCTAATCCTGTCCACCCTCATCACACCCAGTGCAAATCTTAACATCTTAAACTCTGCCACATCCAGCTCAAAGTCCAGCTTTTTTGTCAATACCACTGTCTCTAACCCATATAACATAGCTGGTCTCACTAACCTCTTGTAGACCTTCCCTTTCACTCTTACTGGTACTCGTCTGTCACAAATCACTCCTGACACTCTTCTCCACCCATTCCATCCTGCCTGTACTCTCTTCATCACCTCTCCTCCACACTCACCATTACTCTGAACTACTGATCCCAAGTATTTAAACTCATCCACCTTCACCACCTCTACACCTTGCATCCTCACCATTCCTCTATCCTCACTCTCATTCACACATATATATTCTGTCTTAGTCCTGCTGACCTTCATTCCTCTTCTCTCTAGAGCATATCTCCATCTCTCCAGGGTCTCCTCCACCTGTTCCCTACTCTCACTACAGATCACAACATCATCTGCAAACATCATAGTCCACAGGGAGTCCTGCCTGATCTTGTCTGTCAACCTGTCCATCACCATTGCTAATAAGAAAGGGCTCAGAGCTGATCCTTGATGTAATCCCACCTCCACCTTAAATGCATCCATCAATCCCACCGCAGACCTCACCACTGTCACACTACCCTCGTACATATCCTGTAGCACTCTTACATACTTCTCTGACACTCACGACTTCCTCATACAATACCACAACTCCTCTCTAGGCACCCTGTCATATGCTTTCTCTAAGTCTACAAAAACACATTGCAACTCCTTCTGACCTTCTCTGCACTTGTCCATCAACACTCCCAGAGCAAACATTGCATCTGTAATGCTCTTTCCTGGCATGAAACCATACTGCTGATCACTAATCATCGTGTCCCTTCTTAACCTAGCTTCCACTACTCTTTCCCATAACTTCATGCTGTGACTGATCAGTTTAATCCCGCTGTAGTTACTACAGCTCTGAACATCACCCTTATTCTTAAAAATCAGTACCAAAACACTTTTTCTCCATTCCTCAGGCATCCTCTCACTTTCCAAGATTTCATTAAACAATCTGGTTAGAAACTCCACTGCCATTTCACCTAAACACCTCCATGCTTCCACAGGTATGTCATCTGGACCAACATCCTTTCCATTTTTCATCCTCTTCATAGATATCCTTACTTCCTTCTTGCTAATCCATTTCACTTCATGATTCACTATCCCCACATCATCCAAACTTCTTTCCCTCTCATTCTCTTTATTCATCAACCCCTCAAAGTACACTTTCCATCTGCTCAACACACTTTCCTCACTTGTGAGTATGTTTCCCTCATTATCCTTTATCACCTTTACCTGCTGCACATCTTTTCTAGCTCAGCCCCTCTGTCTAGCCAGTCGGTACAGGCCCCTTTCTCCCTCCTTAGTGTCCAACCTTTCATACAATGTTTCATATGCCTTATCCTTAACCTTCACCACCTCTCTCTTGCCCATGTAATCAGTTTGAATTTATATTGATGTCTGTTACAGAGCATATAATGATTGTAGGTTTACACATGCACGTGTGCCATACTGCAGCTGTCACTGTGATAATTGAATGAGAACTGTGTATTATGATGATCTGCTCCACTTCAACAACATGTCTTTATAAGCCAACGATATACATAAAGTTTATCATACCATGTCAACAGTTCTCAGGAGGCATATTACTACAGTTGTTATGGAAGGAGCAGGTAATGCAATGGCAGCAATGGACATCAATGCATTAGCTCCCATCACAGATTGTAATACTCTCTTGTAGGCATAACATACCTCCACACCTCAATAAAGCACATCAATGCAGCAACATTAATGTGTCAAATGTTGTTATGCTACTGGCCAATATCACATAAAATCCTATACATTATTATACCATTTAAACCAAACTCCTTATATCTATATGATGGAAGATAGTAAGTGTATTGTGTGTATGTGTGTATTTATTGAATTGCATTACATACTGCCACTGTCCATATAGGACATATACACCACACCATGACAGAATTATCAATCACACATGCAGTGGTCTTGATATGGCTTGCAGAGGCTTATGGAAAGACTCTACTTCATGATATTTGTATGCGTATTTGACATGAGGACATCCTCCACTCCTCTGCAGGAAGGATGTCATGAAGCCAAAGGAAAAAGGGGGTGGTAGATGCATGGGGCTATGTTTAAGGTTCTCCTAAGTGGTAGTGAAATGGAGAGTGATTCAAAAGACTGTACAATGGCCATAATGTACCACTAACAACACACACAGCAGTAGACTGGCTCTGATTTGAACAGCACACCTGTGTAGGTATAGAAGATTAATGCCATGTGATGTAACAGTAGCACCACCACATTGCACTTTATGGAGTATGACAACATCATTGTATGCTGAGAAGAACATGTTGAGAAGAGTATCTGACATGGATGTGGAGTCACCTCTGTGTAAAATTGTCTCAAAAGTAATATTTGGATGTAGACAAAATCAAGTTGCTTGCTGTTAGATTAGAATCTTTATATATCTAGATAGAGTAGTTTGAGAACACAGTACTTAATGCTACTGTTACAGCACAGGTTTGTCATGAATACTGTTAGAGTGCATGTTATACAGGATGATATCATCAACGTATTTTACAAGAAGATGTTATGAAGAGTGTCAAACATAGCTGTGGACTCACATGTCATTCTAAAATTGTCATCAAACTGATTGGTAAATGCACACACAAATCAGTTGACCACAGCAAGAGTAAAAGCCCTACCTATCTACAAAACAAGCACCAAGCACCACAGCACAAGTCTGACTTTTATAGTGTCAGACAACACTTTATAGCCGATGATATCAGCAGTGTCTGTTGAGGAGAAAAAAATGGTAGTAGGAGGAGTGCTTCAGATGTTGGTCTAAAATGGTCTCACACACACACAAACACACACACACACACACACACACACACACACACACACACACACACACACACACACACACACACACACACACATATGCAGCAGCTGACTGTGGTGAGATTAGAACCCCTACCAAATTAGGTACACCAGTTAGAGAACTCAGTACTTAACACAAGCACCATGACACAAATCTGACTTTTTATCCTGCTGTTGGATAATTTATAGTGAATGACATCCTAGTTGGATGTTTGGGAGAAGATGTTGGGAGGCCTGTATGAAACTGCTGGGTAGCTATGTGCAATTGTCACAATTAATTGTTCTCCATGGGACTGGATTGTTGACAGCAGGATACACATTTTTGCTTAATTGTCTACATACACACACACACACACACACACACACACACACACACGCGCACACACCCACACACACACACACACACACACACACACGCACACACACACACACACCAGTTGCCTGCAGTGAGATTAGAACCCCTACCTAACTAGGTAAAGCCACTAGAGAACTCAGTACTCAACAGAAGAACCACAGCACAAGTCTGACTTGCGTATTGCTGATGGGCAAATTATAGTGGATGACATCCTCAATGGATGTTTGAGAGAAGATGTTGGGAGGTCTGTATGAAATAGCTGGGTAAGTATGTGTGACTGTCAAGATATCAGTTCTGCTTGTGACTGGATTGACAATAGAATACAAAATGATGCTCTTCTGACTAGCACATGCACTTACACATATCTACAGACACATGCATATAATGTAGCTGTTGTAATTTCACATGCATGTAAGTATTTGGTTCCCATCTTCAAAACACAATAGTTAATGATTACAACACCCCTGAAGTAAGTTATTGCCTTGTCATAGTGGTCTTTATATATGAAACCATCATCATTATATGACGTGGGTAACATATTATGTTATGAGAGTGGTGAGAAAAGTGCGAAGTTTGTATTTTCTGTTGTGTTTCCAATGCACAGGTATACTTTAAAAGATAACTTTTCTAACTACATGCAAAAAGCTATGAAGAATGCATGTAGCAGAACTGAGACATATGCAGCTGTTTCTCAGTATGGTTATGTACATTACACACTTATTGTCGCATACAGTCAGACACATTATTTATGATCAGAATGGATGCAAATGTGTATGTTCAGTGTTCATATTTGTGAAGAATTGCTGTCCACATTAATATATGTACATGATGAACTGAGTGTCTATTATCAGTATAAAGGTATATATAATGTAACGATGCAGTTGTAGTACTCATTTTAAAACTTGTATTAGTTTGCTTTCCTCCACACAGACATGCTAACTGGAAAGGTGCAGCAGTCAGATCATTTGACAGTACTGAGTGGAAGAAAAATACCTCCTGCCTACCTGTCTCTGTGGCAGCAAGTGTAACAGCAGTGAGCTCTTATTTTGAACACAGATGATAAAGGATTCAACTCCAGCTCAGTCTATTTTTTTTCATCTGTGTCACTGATGCAATGAAATAATTAGTGAAAATTGTTGTACATGTGAGAAAGAATTGCTACAGTGAAGCACTGTATAAAACAAACACTACTCAACTGATTTATGTCAACAGTACACATTTGGATTTGTATATTTATACATTCAACAGTCTAAATAAATTTGTATGGCATGTTAATATAAGTATATTTATTCTATTTTAACTGTGTGTTTCCTTAGCACGGCAGGTTTAAGCAACATTACGTAGAGGTAACAGCACTATGTCATAAGACATGAAGAGCCATTCACCTTTGCTCCACATTGGTGCATGATGCAAAACTTCGCGCAAACACAGAGGATAAAAAGTGAAGGGCATCATAGGTATTTTTTATTTGTGTGTGTAGTGTGTGATTTTATTTTTGACCAGATTAAAGGTGTGAAAATGGGATATATAGGAAAGTTGTGAAATGGGAGGCAAGCAAGGGGAAGAACAAAGGGAAGGCAATATAGGAATATGCAAGAGGGAATTTGGAAATAACAATGGCTATCTGGTTCTTTAACAGTGTAAAATGAACATGGGTAGAATATTGGATGAATCTGGATTGTCACCTCAACAAAGATGGGGGAGAGCAATGCAATCATGCTGTATAGCCAATTGGACAGAATCAAAAGTGTTAAGAAGTTATGTGTGAAGTGGAGAGCTATGTATGGGGAAATATTTATTTCATGGGACAGGTGCCCATTTTTGAGTTTTTATTTTGGTAAGAGAGGAATGTTTGTTAAGGGACATACATATGTCAGGATCAGGTAAGTAGGGTAGGAGAGGAAGCAGACACAGACACACAGGACAACCAAAACAAGACACAAGGATGGTGATGGACACAACAGGTTGGGGGGGGGCATCATGACTGGAGATAGGGAGGGGACATTGGATGTCCATGCCTGTCAAGCATGGGAAATGTGAGAATCTTGTCCTCACCCTCAGAACTGTCATTGCCATCCCCTTCCTGATCTTGTTGGTTGAGTGATTAACATTAGCATTCTGGAGAGCATCTTCCTCATCCAGCTGAGATGTGCACCAATGGCACTGTCCACAACCTCATGCACCATGCCTGGCATCTCCTGGTGGATGACAAAATAACCCCATCTACTAATACTCCCCAAGGGTACCACTGTACCAGCTGTTGGTGTAACATTACCTGATGTGGATGGTCAAGGTAGTGCAGGGGCTGCAGAAGCAGTAGTTCCAGGTTGGGCCCCAGATGTACTTGGCTTTGATGCAGCAGTCTCTGGGGGGAGGCAGGCTGAACTGCACTGGCCGGTCTACCTCCTTGTGCTGGAAATAATTTTGTTAATTGTCAGAAATGGATAACATGAGAATGTTGTGACCACACATATACAAATAAAAAAGAGAGATAATGGGTGGGGTAAGAAAGAAGAAAACAAAAAGATAATTAGAACCATCATATGTCACACACAGTAAATTAATATGATATAAATAATACATTTACCTTTATATTAACTATACTTTTTAACAACTATGAACTATTACTGAAAATTGTTCCAAGTAATCCTTACAATATGCCTACATTGCACACATAATGTATAGAATAATATAGATTAAGTTAACAGCATGGCATGTATGCCAATTTTGGTGAAATTATTGCATAATATTTTTAAAGTATGTCACATTGTATTTGTTACCTGTGTATTTGTTACCTGTGGAATATAATCTCACAACATCTGAATACACTATTACATTTGACTCCTACAGGTGGCTTGAGCTGCATAAAAAATGTTCTGTCACAGGTACATTACTATAGTTAAAAATATGGAAACCAGATCGACTTACAACTTCAAAATTGTCCCCTTGTAAGCCGTCAATGGTGGGGGGTACAGAGGTTACCAGTTGTTGTTGTTGTTGTTGAACCCCCCCCCTGTGCTGGTAAGGTTCCCTGTAAAAATGGTTGTTGTTTTTATTATTGTTTGTTCTGTTATGAATCCTTTCCGAACGCCTGGGGAGAGGCTCATAGTTTCCATCACCATTATCTTCTCTCCCCCCATTAACACTATTACCCTCTATACTGTTTCCAAGATTGGAAACAGGAGGTTTCCTACCCTCTCCTGTATGGGTACTGTGATACTGTGACAGAACATTTTTTTAGTTTGTTCATTAAGGGTTTTAAATATGTGCCTAATCGAACCAGCAGCATAGCTCGGGTCATTATGGACCTTAAGATCTTTATAAGGAACCTAAATTTGGAGAATTTACTAGGGACTAGTTTTATCAATGGGGAGAATACAGTACCTCGGAAGGCAACACTTTCAATCCTCCCATTCACCCCCAGTTGAAAAATCTTGAATTGAGACTTGAGAAACACATCAGGGACAGACTATGATACAGGAAATTCATACGCAATTTAGATGAGTCTGAACAAGCTTTACTCATTTACTTAAGTAAAAATTCTACTGTTCATGTTATGGAGCCCAACAAGGGGGGTGGTATTGTCCTCATGGACAAGATGTGTATGAGGGCAAAATGAATTCTATATTACAGGATCAAACTCGATACAGCCAAGTATCAATTAATGAGATTAATATATCATACAAAAAATTGATATAGCTATCAAAGACCTATTCAATCAAGGGGATATTGACTATAATATTTATTTATCTTTGGAGAACAAAACCCCCAGGATACCCTCTATTTTTGGGGTACCCAAAATTCATAAGGATATCAGCAACCCCCCCCCCCCAAGACCTATTGTGGCCTCTGAGGTCTCCAAGATTTCTTTCCTATCCAAATTGTTGGACTGGAAACTAAAACACATCTGGGGTAAAAACAAGTATTTATCAAAAGACTCTTGGGAATTTTTGGGCAAAATAACACCTGAATTAAATGTCCCTAATCTCTTATTCCTTACTACTGACGTTGTAGATCTTTTTTCTACCATACCCCATGAAATGGGTTTAGCCTGGCTGGAAGAAGCACTTAGAAGTATTCCAGGTACTATGGACAATGATGTTTTTCTAAGTTTGGAACTAGCTGACCTCATTCTACACTATATTTTCTTATATTTTTCAGGAGAATACTTTAAACAAGTAACAGTGGTTGCCATGGGGGCTAACTGTGCTCCCACATATGCAGATATTGTCCTTTCTGTATGGGAGAAAAAATATGTTATCAACAGTGAATTTAATAAGTATTGGAACCTATACACCAGATTCTTGGACGATATCTGTATTTTTTGGACAGGCACCCAAGGTCAATTACAGGATTTTATTATTTACTTGAATCAAAGCACTAGTTTTTTGACATTAACCCACCAGGTTACAACACAGAAAGTCAATTATTTAGATGTGTCTTTAAATGTTGATGAAACAGGCTTTAAATCTACTATTTATAGGAAGCCTACCTTTTCTAACACCTATATTCAGTATACTAGTTCCCATTCCCTATATCAAAAGAAAGGGATAGTCAAGGGGCAATTCATTTGGGCTTCCCAAATGACATCTGATGAGCATGACTATATCTTAGAGTGCCAAAATGTAACCAGAATGTTCATGGAAAGGGGATACCCAGAGGATTTCATTATTAATATACAGAATGAGGTGGGGGACAGTAGGAACAATAAATACAAACCCATTTTAGGTACTGGGAACATATATCCCCTAACGGGTTCTAGCAATGTTCAAAAAACAACAGCAGGGTTACAAAGAGCCTTTGTTAAAGATTACAGTGTAAATGCTGGTATTATTAGAAATATAGTGGAAAAAGAATGGGAGGAATTCAGTGACTTTACTGACCTCACCAATCTTAAAGGGAAGTCAGTGAAAACTGTTTTCTGAAAGGGTAGTAACATCAAAAATATACTTGAATATGGGGGGGGGGCTAGTTAATGTGTTCTCCAATCAACGCAAGGCTACATATAAGTGCAGGGCCTGTTTGCAATGTAGCAGTATTTCTCAAACAGAGGAAATATTCATTTCAGCTAGGAATAGATGGATTACAGCATCTTACTCCAATTGTAACACACAAGGGCTAGTATACATTTCTATGTGCCAGATGTGTGAAGGGTTCTACATCGGAAAAACTGAGAGACAACTAAGATGTAGAATATATGAGCACAATTATGAGATTCAAAAACAAAACTCTAAAAATGCTCTATATAAACACACCTTAGTAGGTAACTGAGCAAAGTTTTTGTTTTTTGTTTTGGAAACCCTCCCCAGGGAAGCCAGGTGTGGTCCTTGGGAAACTAAATTGGAGTATCGAGAGACCTATTGGCAAATAATATTGGAAGCTAACAGAATACCAGGACTGAATGACAACATATCTATTGCCCCTCTACTCAGGTTAAGAGCAGCTAAACTGTGAAGTTTACTTATTATACATTTATATAGGTTCTTTATGTCATTCTTTTTGCCAATGTCTATTCCAAGCAGGTACAATGAACATACTAGATGTTTTTGTATGAGTATGTTCATATCATATGCTTTTAATACATTCATATATTTTTATAGTATACAATGAATATTTGTATATACGTGTATATACTTTTATGTTATATGAATTTAATTAGTTCAAAATGTTCTTACAATAAGTTTGCCAGTACGGGGTTTATTATTTGCTGTTTTTTATACACAAAATAACCTTACAACATATTCTTCATATATATTTTTTTATTTTGTATCTTTTGTTTTATTCTATGTTGACATTACAGTTGAACTACCTTGTTTTTATTATAATACATGCATAAGGTAGACGCTGTTACTTTAACAGATGATTGTCCATTAATTAGTCTATTTTGTAATTTATGTGACTAGTATTTAAATGGTTTTCAGGGGTCACATTTGTATTATCTGAAGAAGTCAGACAGTATTCTCCGACAAAAACGTTTTTATTGAGATACAGTTGGCGTTAATTATATTACAATAAACCTTGTGTGGTTGCGGTTTTCTGCCTCTGACTGAATCCATTTGGTGATCTATATCTCTGTACTTACACAACTGTGGGATGTCAGCAGTCCTAAACTCATCCAGCCACTAGTTGAGTTGTGCCTGCTTGCATCTTTTCAGGTCATTTTAGTGGTGCCTGCATTGGTCTCCACTGATTGGAATGCCAGTCATACTGAAGACGGACTTAGCCAGACTATTCCAAGTCTCTGATTTGTAATGAGACCTGGTGTAGCCCCTCTGCAGTAGCCTATGGCTGTGGTGCTGTACAAGAAGTACATTCAATATTCTAGACTCCTCTACACCCCATCTTTTAACCTTAAATTGAGCATCTTCCCTTCTAGCTCTGGCCATGTCTATACAGGTCAAACAGCAACAGTTAGTCTTTTCCCACCAGTTCATGTTATCACATTTTACGGTTAGTGTGCAAGCCTGGACAACCATGCCAACTGTGTTTGCATGATGTGAAGTGGACAGCAACAGTGCCAAACAGAGAGAAAACCAGTTTATGAACTAGGAAGGGTAAAGTGACAGTTGACATTAGTTTTTGGCGTGGATGATGCTGTACCTGTTAGTTGATTTAACTTTGACATGTATTAGGTGTATACATTTTATTACCTGACACATTTTTATGACTCTTTACACACTGATAAAAGTAATTTGTACAATGTGGGATTCATACCTGTGTAAAATAAAACAAAAAATATTCTTCCACGTAGGTATTTTTCATCCTTGACACAGAAAAAAGTGCTTGTCAGACATGCTCATTAATTATTTAGACACGTGATAGAGTGAGTGGTTACCTATGTATGTGTTTGACATGATAAGGTCCTGGTTTATAAATTCCTGAGTATATGACTATCAATGAAGTATGAAGTCCATCCCAGGTCAGAAAATACACTTTTAATTACAGAAACATAATTATCAGTATACCCTCAATCACACATATAATTCATATAATCTCCAGTGCTATACATAGTTATTGTTATTTATAATTGTTTTTAGATTATTATTTTGTTTATAAAAGTGAGTGGAGTAGCATTAATAACATTTGGAGTGTGCTTGACTAAAACTCTGGCCTATCTGCATTATGGAAATTAACTTATGGAAGTTTCCACAGGGTAGGCTAGGCTGCATGGGTATTTTTTACAGTTATTACTGTGCAGAGTGGTTATTGCAACTGAGCTCTTGTTTGTCAGACATGATCATTAGTTACACATATACATTAAAGTGTTGAGTGTTTAACCATGTATGTGTGTTGCATAAAAATTCAGAAAATAAATGTTTAAGTGCAGAACAAATATGATGTCCTGTGTACGATCAATGCACATGCTATACAAAGTTAATTGCATGTGTACTTATTTTTCTATTGCAAAATTTTTGACTTTTTTGGATTAGAACCCAGGGTCATCTGTACTGTAGCCCTTAACTTACACCTTGCAACATGAACGACTAGGCAACAGCTCTATATTTTCACATTTATTATTATGTAAGTGTGCTGACCACTGTGCATTGCCACTTAGTGTGTGTGTGTGGTGGAAAACCACACATACAATGGATGACAAGTGGCTGCTTGTTGTCTGCAAGCATTCCGAACCTGCAGGTGTTGTGGAAACTTGCTGATTGCCATGTAATGGTGCTTAGCTGTGTTCCATGATGGAAAGCAAAAGATGCAACAATGTATCCTTCTTGGCCATTACACCATGTTTGCATGGAAGTGAGCAACAGACAAGATTAGCAAAGCTCAACTGCATTATTATTGTAAAAATTGTTTACTAATTTTCATCACTAAAAGATAGATGTGAGACTTGACTCTTGATCTACATGTATTATGTTATATTATTGTGTGATTTATCATACTTACCAAATGTGCTAGACACACACACTTGGTTCACAGCTTTCATTTATGCTGCCTTTATCATTGAAGCAACTCTCATTAATTTTAATTTATTTCACCATTTCACCATATTTGCATTAAGCCACTCATCATGCAAATAATATTATTTTTAAAAAATATTTATTTAAAAAAAAATTAAAAAAGAAACACGCTCAGCTCTGGATTTGAATTGTCAAACACCGAATCTACAAAACACAATAAGGGTGTCTTATCTCTCTTTGCTACAGAAACATTTTTGCAGCAGGAATGCAAATCATTCTGCATGCAAGCAAGTCCCTTTTCCACCACAGTATTATAAAGTCATATAACACTTCTACACTCTCAGTTGTTTGTGCATGTGTTGCTTATATATTTAGTGCAATGAATGATCACACAATCATTTATGAGCATTGTTTGCAGCACTGCAGCTCTGTTTTCTCTCTGTATTGTGTTTAGTCTTCTCTTATGTGTGCTGTACTCTCAGACATGCAGTCTATAGGGTATTTTGTATCACTGTCCTTAAAGAGTATGACAGTATTACATGACAGTAAAATACAGTTTTCAATAAAGCAAGGATAGTTTGGGTATTATTGAACAAAAACCGAGACGTGTGCTGTCCACTTCCATTTCTTGCTACAATTACTTCTACACTTTGTAAGTGTATTCTGGGTGACACATCCACTGTAGGTAAGGGAGTCTGACTTGCTGTTGTGTATTCTTTCTCCCTCCCACTAATCATTCACAGTTGCAATCCATTAGCAACAACACTGAGGTAGTGCTTACACTATGTTTACATCTGATACACAGAGTCTAAAGTTTGTGATTCAGCAACTCTAATGTGTTCATACCTCATTTGCATCTTCACCATGCTCAGATGCCTAAATCAACACCATAAAAAGGTAACCATGTAGCTAGAGAACTTGAAGTTGAGGGGACTTGTGTATCTGGAGAACAAAGCAACTTGATATTCCTTTTGATTTATCTGCCCAGAAGGCTTCTGATGTTGCTAATATATTATTGTATATTTTAAGTGCCTGCTAGATTTGTTAACATGTTACAAATATTATATATATATATATATATATATATATATATATATATATATATATATATATATATATATATATATATATATATATATATATATATATATATAGCTATATGCATTAGAAAATTAAAGTGCTATCTGTATGCAGTTCTTATAGTTCACTCTTCCCAGGATAGCATTTAATTACTAGGCTATTAACCCTGAGGTCATTTTAAGCCTTGCTATTTCATCCAGATGTAATACCATAGAAATACTAGTCAATACCCAATATTGCATTTAGTGATGATTGCCGATGTCCAGGAGGGTTGTGGGCTCTTTCATTCTTGGCATTTGCATCTTTGGCATGAATTGACTTTCACAGAAAGACAGCTTTATTAACTGCCATCACAAGTGTTATTGTTAAAACTGGTTATCTTACAGTCTTCTATCTTATTTCATAGAAATGTAAAGTACTATATGGTCAATGACACAGGGGTGTTATACTTCTAAGATGGCCTATAGACACCACCAGGGGATTGATGGCCACAGTGAGAGATGATTAGCAATCGTATGCAATTGACTTTTTGTATTATAAATGTGCACACATTTTGTGAGAATCATGTTGAAAGCATTTATAACAAGTGAGCTATGTGTTATTCTTTGAATTGTACAAAGTGTCATTTCCTGCTTTTTTTTTTGAGGGTGGGAGAGCCAAGTACCATTTGTGTGTTGCTACAGCAGAAGTTAGCTTTCAAGAGTTTTGCTCTTGCAATTGTGCAGTCATCCTTGTATTTTTGTGATAAACTATACAGTACTCCATTGGTATTCCTTGTTTTGGACCAAACATTGGTTTGTATGTGAGTGTGATAGGTTACAAATACACCCTTAAATCACACACCTTCTATTTAGTTACATTAGCAAGTAACTGTGTGCAAGCATCTGGCCTTCATTTGTGTTTTTAGACATTTATATTCATATTTCATGTTTGGCACTTATCTTGATAGTTCAGCAGTTACAAGTATTTTACTTCGAGGCTGAGTCTGTGTGATGCTAGCAGTAAACAGTGATTACATGGGTAAGTAAAGGTTGTGAGCATTGCTTGGTATCAATGTTACTGTATGTATGTGCATAGGATGCAGTTTTTACCCCTGTAGATGGTGAGCATGTGCTATCCATTGCCTCTTGGCCCAGATGAGGATATATTGTGAACACGTACATCTACCTACACCAATAGTGAATGGTGGTTCCCCCTCTAACTCCTCACCTGCATGTGGCTATGGTGACCTTGCCTGTGTTGGAGGGATGTGTGCTCCTTCCCATTGGTGTTCCTACTGCAGCTGTTTTTATCAGAATAATATTGTGAAGGATGGCACAGATTGTGAAATTTCAGCACATGTATGGGGATTTGACTACAGGGCTTCCCCTGATGAATCTAGGAACCAGTACCATGAACTGAGCAGCCCAAACACATGCTTTATATTTCCTCTTTGAATTATATAGTTCTTCAGTGTGTGTGTGTGTGTGTGTGTGTGTGTGTGTGTGTGTGTGTGTGTGTGTGTGTGTGTGTGTGTGTGTGTGTGTGTGTGTGTGTGTGTGTGTGTGTGTGTGTGTGTACATTTCTGATGGGTGCCATCAGCTATGGCTCCAGTGCATCCCCTGCATCCCCCAGTAATGATGCAGTGGGATGTCACCCATGCCAGATACATGAGTCATGGTAACTGCCAGAATTGCCAGCACACACATTCAGGATGATTCCCTTAGCATTACACATAACCTGGCAGTTAATTGAGTGGATGTCCTTTCTGTTTATGTACACCTTTTCCTGTTCCCCAGGTGGTGCTTTGAATTCAATGTGCATGCAGTCTATGTTACCTAGGACTTCAGAGAAGTGTGCTACAGGATAGAAATCCTACAAAGTTGTAGCTCTGTCCTCCAGTCTATGGGGAAACTGTATGTAATCACTGGCATGTTGAAGCATACTATTCATGAATTGATGTAGGATCCTGGATGATGGTGCCTGTGACACCATCCACCATATCCCATGGTGTTCTCTGGAAGGTTCCTGTAGCTAATATTCTTATTCTAAGTGCTACACATACTTTAGTCTCCACAGATATTAGTTCCCCAGTAGTGTGTATCTATCCACCCTGTAGTGTTCTACAATTTTCACATCATGAAGAACATGAAAAGTTAAACTTGATCTAAACACTCTTCTCCTTCTTGGCTGAGGTCTATCATCAGCAGCAGCACAGACTGGGGTCTGTTGTACATACAATGGCATAAAAGCAACTGTAGCCCTTAATATTGTTTCTGTGTACAGCAGTTTCTAGCTATGTATTCCAGTAGGCTTAGGAATTCACAGGGAAAACCTGCACTGAGTATACATGATTGCTTTATACCTTGCTGAATAGCTCCTCTATCTTGGATTGGTTGCTTAGAATGCAGTTCAGCGGCCTATGTTGTAATTAGCATGCCACAATATTTACCATGTTTGCACGGCTCTACACATAATGTGGGTACATGGTCTTAGCAGACCATGTAGGCATTATTGAATCCACACCATAATCTTTCATTAAATATTCTGGTGACTTAGCTTTTCCTCTATGAAAGCAAACAGTCCATAATACTAACCCATTCTTTTTTAGTAAATTTATTTTAACATTGTTCTGAGTTTTCTTAAATCCAGATGTTTGTGCAGTGGGAAAGCACAATTCTGATATTATTGGAGTTTTAAAAACATATTCTTAACTGTTTCAGGAAGTGATTTCATATATGCAGAGTCTAAAGACTGAAATGAATGTCCTGCTAAGGTATTGTACAATCTGCTGCTGAATGGTTTTCCATTGACTAGTGTAAGTTGAACTTATCCAGAATGTAACAGAGTTAAAGTTTGCAGCAAGAAAATAACATTTTACACCTGTGAAGTTAATCATACCTTACTCCCATGCAATCAAACCATACTCCCATGTAATCAAACCATACTCCCATGTAATCAACCATACTCCCATGTAATCATACCATACTCCCATGTAATCATAATCACACCATACTCCCATGTAATCAAATCATACTCCCATGTAATCAACCATACTCCCATGTAATCATACCATACTCCCATGTAATCAAACCATACTCCCATGTAATCAACCATACTCCCATGTAATCATACCATACTCCCATGTAATCATAATCACACCATACTCCCATGTAATCATAATCACACCATACTCCCATGTAATCAAACCATACTCCCATGTAATCATACCATACTCCCATGTAAACAAACCATACTCCCATGTAATCATAATCATACCATACTCCCATGTAATCAACCATACTCCCATGTAATCAAACCATACTCCCATGTAATCATACCATACTCCCATGTAATCAACCATACTCCCATGTAATCAAACCATACTCCCATGTAATCAAATCATACTCCCATGTAATCATACCATACTCCCATGTAATCAACCATACTCCCATGTAATCAAACCATACTCCCATGTAATCATACCATACTCCCATGTAATCAAACCATACTCCCATGTAATCAACCATACTCCCATGTAATCATACCATACTCCCATGTAATCAAACCATACTCCCATGTAATCAACCATACTCCCATGTAATCATACCATACTCCCATGTAATCATAATCACACCATACTCCCATGTAATCAAATCATACTCCCATGTAATCAACCATACTCCCATGTAATCATACCATACTCCCATGTAATCAAACCATACTCCCATGTAATCAACCATACTCCCATGTAATCATACCATACTCCCATGTAATCATAATCACACCATACTCCCATGTAATCATAATCACACCATACTCCCATGTAATCATAATCACACCATACTCCCATGTAATCAAACCATACTCCCATGTAATCATACCATACTCCCATGTAATCAAACCATACTCCCATGTAATCAACCATACTCCCATGTAATCAAACCATACTCCCATGTAATCATAATCACACCATACTCCCATGTAATCAAATCATACTCCCATGTAATCATACCATACTCCCATGTAATCAAACCATACTCCCATGTAATCAACCATACTCCCATGTAATCATAATCACACCATACTCCCATGTAATCAAATCATACTCCCATGTAATCAACCATACTCCCATGTAATCATACCATACTCCCATGTAATCAAACCATACTCCCATGTAATCAACCATACTCCCATGTAATCAAACCATACTCCCATGTAATCATAATCACACCATACTCCCATGTAATCAAATCATACTCCCATGTAATCAACCATACTCCCATGTAATCATACCATACTCCCATGTAATCAAACCATACTCCCATGTAATCAACCATACTCCCATGTAATCAAACCATACTCCCATGTAATCATAATCACACCATACTCCCATGTAATCAAATCATACTCCCATGTAATCAACCATACTCCCATGTAATCATACCATACTCCCATGTAATCAAACCATACTCCCATGTAATCAACCATACTCCCATGTAATCATACCATACTCCCATGTAATCATAATCACACCATACTCCCATGTAATCATAATCAAACCATACTCCCATGTAAACAAACCATACTCCCATGTAATCATAATCATACCATACTCCCATGTAATCAAACCATACTCCCATGTAATCATACCATACTCCCATGTAATCAAACCATACTCCCATGTAATCAACCATACTCCCATGTAATCACACCATACTCCCATGTAATCATAATCACACCATACTCCCATGTAATCAAATCATACTCCTATAATCTTACATTATTTCTATAAGCAACTCTTGGCTTTTTAAGGGCCATAAGAAAGAAGTTAACATCTTTGTTAATTTTTTTGTCAGGTACTAAAGCTATTTACACATTTTTACATCTTATTAGATTTTATTCCTAAATATTTTAGTTCTTTTCCTTCCTAATTATATTCATATTTATCTTTAAACTTACTAACAATTTATTTGACACCAAAGTTTCAGTTTTATCATTAATAAATTTCGGCAGCAATACTTTTGAAACTTTTCAATTTTCTCATCTAGTTTTTCAATTGAATAATTTACATTTCCTATAGTTAGTAACATAACATATGCAAAAAGCTGTATTTTAGAGTGACAATCCTTTTTAATTGAGAATCCATCATTTTTTTTCATTGCTTCTTATACTATTAGCTAAGGGTTTGAACTAATGCAAACAGTAGATGGACAAGGGACACCTTTGCTGTGTGCTTTTATTTAAAGTGAATCCTTGAGAAATGTAAGATGTAAGATCCAATTTTAACATATGCTTTGGAGTCTCTATACAGCTTTTTTTAATATTCTAATAAATTATTCTGGAAATGCAAATGCTTCTAAAGTTTTAAACAAGTAGTTCCAGTCTACAGAAACAAAAGTTCTCTCAGTATCTAAGCTAATTGAGGCCACTTTCTTGTTCATTCCTTTTGCTAAATCTAAGATAGTTACTAACCTCTTTATATTATTATATATTAATCTATTGACTATAAATCTTGTTTGATCTTTATTAATTTACCAGCTATATCTCTTAATCTTGAATGTGGATGTAAATATTGAATAGCCTAAATCTAATAATGAAATAGGACTATATGAGGAAACTAACTTAATTTCCTTCCCATGTTCAACAATAGATGAGCTTACAGAGAATTTCATTGAATAGAGGAATTATTTTGTCACTCTGAATTATCTTAAAAATGTTACAAAGATATTCTAAAATGTATAACAGAAGCAAACTGTATAATTCCTTACTTAATGCATCTGACCCTGGAGCTTAACCATTTTCCCTTTTTTAAAGCTTCTGTAAAATCTATTATGGCAATAGGCTTATTCAACAGACATACTTATAGGTCATTAATGTTATTTGTAACATTTTTCTTTAAATACTTATCAGTTTTGTGCGAACAAGTAAACAACAAACTGAAGAAACACAAAGTAGTGGACTGCAGACCCAAAATGAACAGTATCCAAGTACAAATGTAGGCAGTAAATACTTCAAATCCCAAAGGTTAAATCCGCACGGAAGACCGCAAAGCCGAAAATAAGTTAAAAAAGAACTTTATTACATCACATGAGGTGCCTCATTTCTATGCTATTTATTCGAATACAATTTAATTCCCTGGAAACCTCTCTATCAGGGTGACTGATGTGATCTCTGGGGTGAATTTCCTATCTCCCATCCAATCATTAAGGTTCCTTTTGAAGAGGGCCAAAGAGGCACTCTGCTTGACATGTATAGGCAGTCTATTCCAGAGTCATGGGAGTCTCTGGGTCAGGAATCTATCCCTCCAGCATGTTTTGTTTATTGTGATGACAAGGTTTAGATCCCTGGAGCATGTGGCTCTGAGGGATTGGGATTTCTTCAAATGTAGCATGTCCAACAGTTCTGGGTTTGACATGGCCTTGTATGTTAAGCAGAGATTGCCTCTAAGTAGACGATATGCAACAGAGTATAGCTGGAGTTTTTTAAGGTGGTCAGCATAGGACATCTGCTTTAGGCTTGTAATTCTTTTAATGAGGTATTTCTGTGGCCTTTCCAGTTGTTGCAGCTGTCTTGAGAGGTACATACCAAATGGAGCATTGTATTCTATAATGTGTCTAATGAGCTATGAGTACAGTGGGACAATGACCTCCTTTTTTCTGGATGAAAAGCCCTTAGTGATGAGGTGTGCCACATAGAAGGATTTCCTGACTGTTGTGGTGCTGTGGTTATCAAAGCTTAGACCACTGTCCACCTGTGTCTCTAAGTCTCTTATCACACTTTCGGTGTTTATTGTACTAACACCTATGTGGTAATTCATGGATACATGTTTTTTCCCAAAGGGCATAACTATACATTTCTTGGCATTGAGCTTGAGCCCATGGCTCTGGCACCAAGCATCTGTTTCGGTAAGGCCCTTTTGTAGAATAGCTACATCATTTGCAGATTCAATAATGGCTCCCAGTTTGCAGTCATCTGCAAACTTTGTTAGCCAGAGTCCCTTAGTGTTGACCTGTACTTCAGAGAAGTAGATGCCAGACAAGAGTGGTCCCAGGACTGAACCCTGAGGTACTCCAGTTGTTACTTGTCTGGAGCTGGATTTGGAGTCAGCTACTTTTACAGTGTGGGTTCTGTTAGTAAGCCAGTTGGCAATCCATCGAGTGATGTAGGGATTAATGCCCAGCTTAGTAAGTCTATCTATGATTCCAGAGTGAGGGATGGTGTCAAAGGCCTTGGCGAAATCCAGACAGGCTGTGTGGATCACCTTACCTTTATCCATGGCTCTGGAGACTGATTCAAAGAAGTCAATCAGGTTCAGGAGACAAGATCGGCCCTTCACGAACCCAAACTGGGTGGGGTTCAGTGTTTGAAGGTTGCCAATGTCTTTGTTTATAAGTTCCATGATAATACCTTCCATGGCCTTTCAGATCTGGCTCATCAGACTGATGGGGCGGTAGTTCCCGGGATCCAAGGTGGATCCCCCCTTGTGGAGTGGGATAACTGCAGCTATGTGCCACTCAGTGGGCACAAAGCCTGAGATCAGGCTTTGATTAAACATGACATTTAGGTGAGGTGCCAGTTCATTTTGTAGTTCATGTAGTACACAGCCTGGTATGTCATCTGGTCCCATGGTTGCTGTATTCTTAGCTTTGGAGAGTGTCTTTTTTACCTGTGTGGCTGTTATTACCGGAATTTGGCAATCTTCCAGTATTGAGATGGGCCGTTTAGGGGGTGAGGGGGGGAGAAGTTGGCACTGAATTGATCTGCCAGGATATTGGCAATATCCTTGGGGTCAGTATATTTAATGCCATTCTATTGTAGCTGAGCAGATCTGAGTATTGCCATTTAGATTCTTGACATAGTTATAGAATGCCTAGTGGTTGGCTTTGGAATATTTGGCAATTTTATTTTCGTAACTAGCTTTGGAGGATTTTATGAGGAATCTTAACTTCTTACTGAGGCTGGTAAGGGAGTTTTTTGCATCCTGGGATTTTCCTCTTTTCTGCAACAGTTTATTCCTTTTGTTGTAAAGTTTGTTTATGGCAGGGGACCACCAGATTGGCTTCCTTTTTTTGGAGGAGAGCATCTTGGTTCTATTTGGGATGGCACGATTCATGCATGAGTGGATGTGCTTGTGTGCTCGTACAGTACCTCAGTGTAGGATTCAGCATTCAAACTTTCAGTTCCAGTCTGCATGGCTGTCATGAAGTTTGTCACTTCTGAATTGAGTAGCATGAAGTTGGCTTTGGAGAAGTTTTTTTATGGAGGTTTCCTTACTGGGGGGTGGGGGTGGAATGTGGATGTTAAGGGTGATTAGCTTATGGTCATACCTGACCAACGAGGGGGTGACCATAGGTGTGGTGCATTGATTTCCCATGTTGGTAATGACCAGGTCTAGGATATCAGAACCCCTGGTGGGACTATGGATGAGTTAATCCAGGGCGTTGGAATTTATGAATTCCAAGAACTGTTGGGCAAAGGTGTAGGCACATGAGTAGTTTTCCCAGCTAATGGCAGGGTAGTTGAAATCACCCAGTATTAGGGTGTTTGGTTGTATCTTAATATTTTCCAGTATCTTTAGAAAGGTGTAGTGTGAATCTTGGAGCATGGTGGGGGATCTGTACCAAGCTACAACTTGGATTGCAGTCTTGCCTAGTGTCAGTTGCACCTGGAGAATTTCAGACGCATTGTGTTGGGCAACTAGCCTGGTGGTGTGAATATCCTTGGTGAATATGGACACTCCTCCACCTTTAATGTTTCAGTCCTGGTTTGGTGGCCGAAAAGTGTGGTAAGAGTTGTAGCCTGGTATTGCAGGGGTGCTCTCTGGAGCCTTGAACCAGGTCTCAGTTACTGCACAGTGTATACTTCCAGAAGGAGGAAGCCCCTGTTTTATACTTTTGCCCTTAAAACAACAATTGAGTTGACTGACTGTAAAGCTGAGTTTACCTTATTAACCCTATAACCTCTGGAAATGTATCTTTTTTCTAAAAAAATGTGTGAAATAAAGGGAAGACCAAGTATTCATATTTTATATTTATATGTTTTCAATATGTATAATGTTTGATACACACTGGGTGATACATGTTAGTATTGTTGTACAATATTGTTGCTTTAAGGGCAAACATATAAAGCAGGGACTTCCTCCTTCTGGAAGTATACACTGATGATGCCATGAGGTGAAACCTTGGTTTGTTGAATGTCGTAGAACATGTCAAGCATTAAAGGATGGTATGGTATTTTCCTGAGTGTAATGGTATTTTATTTCAACCTATACATGTTTTATAGATCTAACCACAGATATCTGAATTAGTTTTAAAGGTACATGCGTATGTATCTTAAAATTGTGTAACTTCTTCTTTTTCTTTCGGATGTTTCAGTTAGGGGTCACCACAGTGGATCATCTGTTTCCATTTCTTCCTATCCTCTACATCTTGTTCTGTCACATCAACCACCTACATGTCCTCTCTCACCACACCCATAAACCTTATCTTAGGCCTTCCTCTTTTCCTCTTACCTGGCAGCTACATCCTTAGCATCCTTTTCCGATTATAGCCAGCATCCCTCCTCAGCAGATGTCCAAACCAACTCAATCTTGCCTCTCTCGCTTTGTCTCCAAACCATCCAACCTGAGCTGACCCTCTAATATACTTATTACCAATCCTATCAATCCTTGTCACATCCAGTGCAAATCTTAACATCTTTAACTCTGCCACATCGAGCTCTGACTCCTGCCTTTTTGTCAATGCTGTCTCCAACCCATATAACATAGCTGGTCTCACTACCCTCTTGTAGACCTTCCCTTTCACTCTTACTGGTACCCATTTGTCACAAATCACTCCTAGCCGCCCACTTCACCATGCCTGTACTCTCTTCCTTACCTCTCTTTCACACTTGCCATTACTCTGAACTGTTGATCCCAAATATTTAAACTCATCTTCCTTTGCCAACTCTACTCCCTGCATTCTCACCATTCCTCTATCCTCCCTCTCATTCACACACATATATTCTGTCTTAGTCCTGCTGACCTTCATTTCTCTACTTTCTGGAGCATATCTCCACCTCTTCAGGATCTCCTCAATCTGTTCCCTACTCTCACTACAGATCACAATGTCATCTGCAAACATCATAGTCCATGACGACTCCTGTATGATCTCCTATGATAACCTTCCCATTGCAAACAAAAAAGGGCTAAGAGCTGATCCTTGATGTAATCCCACCTCCACCTTAAACGCATCCATCACTCCTACCGCAGACCTCACCACTGTCACACTACCCTCGTACATATCCTGTAACACTCTTACATACTTCTCTGCCACTCCTGACTTCCTCATACAATACCACAACCCCTCTCTAAGCACCCTGTCATATGCTTACGCTATGTCCACAAAGACACAATGCATAGTATGCAAAAGTTACAACATGCTTAATTCAAATCCCATTCTCCCTTCCAGTGCTCAAATATATTGAAAAATCAACTTTACTTTCTATCAAATGGATGTTCTTTTTCAACAATATAACACGAAAATTTCAACTCTGACTTATAAAATGAGCTATTTCAGGTAGTCTTAGTGAATCTAATAACATACAAAATGCAAAAAGCTTCAAAATTCACATGATCAAGCCTGAAATTTCAGCTTTCAGGATATTTTCAAAGATTTTTATATGATTTTCTATGTACATTTTATGAGATCTTGTATATTCAGATTGTGCCATATGCTGGTATATCTAATACATATCTTTCTTAAAAGCAATTTGTTATTTAATTGTATTTTTTCTGTTGCCTTTACCACTAATAATCTACTTTATTCTATATAGCTGTATTTCTAAACATCTCACATCAAAGAAGTATTTAATCATCATCTCTATTTGATATTACAGTATGTGTATATATTTCTTGACTTATCAATATTATTTTATTAATCTTACATAATAGATACTTCATTCCTTGTGCATTTGCATATTACTCATAATATGGTTCATAGGTTCATAGGTTCATAGGTAGGTAATAGGCTATTGGCCCTAGGGCCTATATAAGCCTAGCCAAAAGGGTACCCTGTCTTTTGCCACCCAAGAAAATTATTTTCCTGTGCCCCTGTCGAGCAGAGCCACAGAAGTAATCCCTGGGTTGAATTTCCTATTTCCCATCCAATCATCAAGATTTTTCTTGAAGAGTGCTAATGAGGAGCTCTGTTTGACATAGATAGGTAGTCTGTTCCAGAGTATGGGCAAGTCTCTGGGACAGGAAGCTATCCCTCTAGTATGTTCTGTTTATTGTGGTGACAAGGTTTAGGTCCCTAGAGCATGTAGCTCAGAGGGATTTGGATTTCTTTAAGTGGAGCAAGTCCAACAGCTCTGGGTTTGACATAGCTTTGTATGTTAGGCAGAGATCGCCACTGAGTAGGCGATATGCAAAGGAGTAAAGCTGGAATTTTTTTAGATGGACTGTGTAAGGCATCTGTTTGAAACCGTTAATCCTCTTTGTGAGGTATTTCTGCGGCCTTTCCAGTTGTTGTAGATGTCTTGACAGGTACATACCAAAAGGGGCATTGTACTCTATAATGGGTCTAATGAGTGATGAGTAGAGGGGAACAATGACCTCTTTTTTCCTGGATGAGAAACTTTTTGTGATGAGGTGTGCCATGTAGAAGGATTTCCTGATTACTGTGGCGACACCATTATCATGGAGAGACTACTATCCACCTGTGTCTGAAGGTCTCTTATCATACTTTCCATGTTAAGTAGTCTACTGCCTATGTGGTAGTTCATCGGTACAGAGTTTTTACCAAAGGGGGTGACAATGCACCTTTTGGCATTGAGCTTGTGGCCATGGCTTTGACACCAGGCATCCATCTCATTGAGGCCCTTTTATAGGATGTCCACATCAGAGAAGTAGATACCAAACAGGAGAGGATCCAGGACTGAACAATGTGGTACTCCACTTGTCACTGGTCTGAAGTCGGATTTGGAGTCTGCTATTTTCAGTGTGGGTTCTGTCAGTGAGCCAGTTGGCAACCAATCTTGTGACATAGGGATTTATCCCTAGTTTAGTGAGTTTATCTATAATTCCAGAGTGGGGGATGGTGTCAAAAGCCTTGGTGAGATTTAGATAGGCTATGTGAATCACCTAACCCTCGTCTACGGCTTTGGTGACTGCTTCAAAGAAGTCTATCAGGTTAAGGAGACATGATCTGCCTTCTACAAACCCAAACTGGCTGGGGTCCAGAATTTGGAGATTACCAATGTATTTGTTTATACGTTCCATAATGATACATTCCATGGCCTTGCAGACCAGGCTCATCAGACTAATGGGGTGGTAGTTTCTGGGGTCCATGGTGGCTCCCCCTTTGTGGAGTGGGATACCCATTGCTGTGTGCCATTCAGTGGGCACAAAGCCTGAGGTGAGGCTATGATTGAACATGGTACTTAGATGGGGTGCCAGCTCATTCTGTAGTTCATGTAGAATGCAGCCTGGGATGTTGTCAGGTCCCATTGATGCTGTGTTCTTGGCTTTGGAGAGTGTGGCGTTTACCTGTGCAGCCATGATTACAGGCACTTTCCATTTTTCCGGTATAGAGATGGGGCCTTTAAGGGGTGAGAGGGGGGTAGAGTTAGCACTGAGTCTATCTGCCAGGATGTTGGCAATATCAGTTGGCTCTGTATATTTAGTGCCATTGTGCTGTAACTCAGAGCAGATATGAGTATTGCCATTGAGATTCTTGACATAGCTATAGAATGCTTTGTGGTTGTCTTTAGAATCAGTGGTGATTTTGTTTTTGTAACTAGCTTTGGAGGATTTTATGAGGGCTCTTAGCTTCTTACAGAGGCTGACCAGGGACTTCCTCCAATCATAGGATTTTACTCTTTGCAACAGTTTCCTTCTTCTTTTGTAGAGTTTGTTTATGGTAGGGGACCACTAGATTGGCTTTCTTTTTTTGGAGGATAGCATCTTTGTTCTGTTAGTGATAACATGATCCATGCACTCTTGTAAGTGCTCATAAAGTGCATATGTGCAGGACTCAACAGTTGTACCTCTATTATCTGTCTGCATGAGTGTCGTGAAGTTTGCCACTTCTGTCTTAAGAAGCATGAAGTTGGCTTTGGAGAAATTTTTTAAAGTGGTTTCCCTAATGAGGAGTGGGGGCGGGATGTGGATGTCTAGGTGATTAGCTTGTGGTCAGAACTGACCAATGAGGAATTGACTTCTGGTGTGGAACACCGGTCGCTCATGTTGGTAATGACCAGGTCTAGGATATTGCTGCCCCTGGTGGGGGTGTGGATAAGTTTATCCAAGGCATTGTAATTTATGAATTCCAGAAAACGTTGAACAAAAGCGTTGGTGCATGAGTAGTTTTCCCAGTTAATGGTGGGGTAGTTGAAATCACCCATTATTAGGGTGTTGGCTTGTACCCTACTATTTTCCAGTGTATCAAGAAATGAGGAGTGGGAATCCTGGTGTATGTTGGGAGATCTGTAGCAAGCTACAATTTGGATTGCGGTCTTGCCCTTGGATAATCTCAGATGCATTATGCTGAGCCACTAGCCTGGAGGTGTGGATATCCTTAATGAATATGGACACACCTTCGTCTTTAGTGTTTCAGTCCAGGTTAGGTGGCCGAAAAGTGTGGTATGAATGATTGCCTGGTAATGCAGGGGTGCTCTCTGGAGCCTTGAGCCAGGTCTCTGTCACTGCACAGATGTTGTTCTCCATTTTAAGGAGTGCGTTGGGTGAGTGCATTTTAAGGTTTAGACTTCTAGCACTGAGTAGCATTACCCTCAGATTTTGCTTGCTTGTACCTGTTATGTTGGTGAATTTGTCATTTGAACCTTGCCTAAAAAATGCACTATAGGGGTGGCAAGACCCTTAGCTAGTATCCAGAATCCCAAGGACAACAGGTGCAGGCCATCACTGGCAAAGCATCGTGGTCTGTCGATCATGTCATCCCAGGCAGACAGATAGTGGATCCCTTAGAATAACATCAGAAGCTTAGCCAATTGTTGAAGTTGATCATTTTGTCCTTGTACTGTGGTATCATTCTGGGTAATGTCAGGATGCTACTCAGGGCTAGGGTCATTCACACCAACATGGACAATGACAGAGTCCTATTTGTACTTGTTGTGGAGTGAATTGAGTGCATGCGTTATGTGGTAGATCCTGGCACCTGACAGGCAGCTGAAAGTAACTTTCTTCTTGTTTAGTCTGGTGAGTGGAACATCAGTGTGCCTGACTATAGAGTCAACTATGATTAGAGTGTTGGGTACATTGTTATGCTTTATGGGCTGTGGTTGAGAGGCACACTGAGTTTGTGGGCTATGTGTTATTTGGGTTGTGTTGGTGGGTGGAGGTTGCTTGCGTTTCTGCTTTGGAGGTCTCTGTTGCTTGAGCAGATTTTGATTGAGAGCCTCCATGAATGTAGGTTTGTGTTTTGTGTTTCTATGTGTGTGCTTTGGTGGTGTAGGTTTTGAGGGACTATGAGATGAGTGTGGTGTGGTGCAAGTGTTTACCTTCTCCTCTTGACTATCTAGTCCAGTCTTGGGTGAAGAGAGCTTTGCTTCCAGTTTGGCTATATAAGTGCATCTCTCACAGGTTACAGTGTTGGGTGGTAGGAGGAGGGGGTTGTCTGTGTACATGAGGCAATTGCTGCATTGCCCCAGTTACAGTTATTAATCCTAGTATTACAAGCAATCTTGACTATATATAAAAGAATTCCTGCTTATTTAATATGAATGTGTATTTTGGTCATTATGAACTGCTGTTGTGACCTAAGCATCACATACTGACATTAGAATTTAATTACAGGATGTGAAAATGACAACTCCCAGCACACAAGAGCCCCTAATTTCCTCTTTAAGTTTCTCATGCTTAATACTTATAAACTGTTCTATCTGTAACAAACACCTAACTTTACTTCTTTCCATTGATATGTACATTTTCTGTTAATAACACTACAGCATAAGCTATTAACATTTAGCAAATGCATGCAAATTATATGTCAGTAATAGCTCAATATAAAACATTACTATAACTTTTGTTTTACCAATATATATATATATATATATATATATATATATATATATATATATATATATATATATATATATATATATATATATATATATATATATATAATTTTAAGCAGATTTCTCACATACTTATTTTTCAAAACAGCTCAAAAAGTAGATGGGAAGAAAGGCAAGCAAGAATCAAGCATTTTCAAACAACTAGAACATTATCTTGTTCTCAATCTTTTCTTAAGTATGAATTGTTTCATAAATGACCTGAGAAAGGAATGTGTTACACAGGAACAAAGAAAACAATATCACCGGCACTTTATTAACATTTCTTATTAGCATATTCAGTTAACCCATTCAGTTAACCTAGCAATGCACATACTAAACAAAGTTAAACAAACAAAATGCACATACTAAACAAATTAAACAAATAAAATACAATTCTTAACTTGTATAGTCTTAAAGTTACCAATTATTTTTCTTATAATTTAATAACATTCTCTTACAGGAAGTATTTGTTTAACATTTAGAAATTCATTTATAAGTTTAGTTAAATTAAATATATTAAGCATTTCACTGTAAACATAGTTAAACAGTAAAACTAACCATTTATATTCCTTATCATGAAAAGTATTTTAACTTAAATATACGTACACGTGTTTTAAAGCTTAAAGTCCAATACAAACATTGTACTTAAAGGGTAAATCTATTGTTCTGGAAAATAAAAGTCCTGGAATCAGAGATGTAAGTCCCTTGTTTTTAATTTTTTTTTAAATTTTAGAAGCAGTTTTTTCAGGTATTCGGCTCATTCTGTCTCTTGAGGGATATGCTGTTCCAATCCTTTTCTTCAGTATTATTAAGGATTTTATTTTTATTAACCAAAGGGAATGGCTTCTCCAGTGTGTCAAATATTTTAGTTTCTTCAGAAAAAAAATAATTTGATCTTTGCAGGAAATACCAGTGTGGCTTTAATATATATATTTTTAAGTTCTTTAATCAGTAGTAAGTAGGATTTTCTTTTACTCTTATCTTTACTGGAATAATCATTGTCAAATCTTACTACATGTTCACCTATTTTAATAGGTCGGCAGGACCATGCTGTTTTAAGTATTTAGGATCATATGATCATAGGAAGTTACTAGGCTATTGGTCTGAGACCCTTATAAGTCTAGCCAAGAGTTTAGCCCATATATAGACAAATCATCACCTGATGCCCCTGTCCAACAGGGACACGGGTGGAATCCCAGGGATGTGTTTTCCATTTCCCATCCAGTTATCCAGGTTCTGCTTAAAATGGATAAAGAGGTAATCTGCTTGATGTGGAGAGGGAGTCTATTCCACAGATGGGGGAGTCTCTGGGACACAAATCTGGCCTGCCAAGAAGTCCTGTCACAGACCAGGTTTAGGCCGTGTATGTGGGTTACTCAGGTGGAGCTTGACTTGTGGATATGCAGCAGTCCCATCAAGTTGGGGTCCGAGATCGCTTTGTAAGTCAGACAGAGGTCATCTCAGAGGAGTTTGTTTGAAACAGAGTAGAGGGACAGGGCTTTTAATCTATCTGTGTATGGTAGACTTTTGAGGCCCTGGATTTTCCTGGTGAGGAACCTCTGTGGTCTCTCCAGCTACTGCATATGCTTTGCGAGGTACATGCTGAATGGGGTGTTGTACTCAATAATGGGCCTTATAATGGAAGAATACAGGGATGTTATGACCTCCTTGTCCCTTGATGAGATACCCTTATTTATGAGGTGGTCCATGTAGAAAGCTTTCCATACAATGGAAGTAACATGGTCATCAAAAGTCAGGTTGCAATCAATCTGGATCCCCAAATCCCACACAACTGACTGCATGCTTAGGACATTGTTATTAATGTGATAGTTTGTGGGGACATCACTCTCCCCAAAGGGGATGATAATGATGATGATGCACTTTTTTGTATTTAGCTTGAGGCCATGTTTCTGGCACCAGTCATTTGCTTGGATGAGACTCTCCTGGAGGATGTCCACGTCACTAGGGGAATTGATGACAGCACCCAGCTTGCAGTCATCTGCAAACTTGGTCAACCATAGCCCACTGGTTTTGGCCTGCACCTCAGAAAAGTATATCCCAAATAACAGAGGCCCCAAAACTGAACGCTGGTGTACGCCACTCAGTATCGGTCTGCTGCTTGAGGCGGCTTCCCCTATTTTGACTAGGTGGGTTCTATCAGTGATCCAGTCAGCTACCCATCCGGTAACATACAGATTGATCCCTAGTTGAGAGAGTTTATCTATTATGCCTGAGTGGGGAATAGTGTTGAAGGCTTTGGTCAGGTCAAGGTAGGTTGAGTGCACTGCCTTCCCCTCATACATGGCTTTGGTGACTGTCTCAAAAAAGTCAAACAACTTTATTAGACATGAATTCCCCTTGACAAAGCCAAACTGTGTGGGATCGAGTGTTTGGAGGTTGCCAGTATCCTTGTTAATGAGGTCTATGATAATTCATCCTATGGCCTTGCAGATCAGGCTAGTTAGGCTGATGGATTTATAATTTCCTGGATCAGTGGATGCTCCACCTTTGTGTAAAGGGATGACAGTGGCTGTCCTCCACTCAGCTGGGACAAAGCCGGTACTCAGGCTTTGGTTGTATAGGGCACCTAATGGTGCTGCAAGTTCCTGCCTGAGTTCATGTAGGATGCAGCCTGGGTTGTTATCAGGTCCCATGGAGGTTGTATTTTTTTGCTGTTGAGAGAGCAGTGATGACCTGATCCCTAGATAGGGAAGGGGGTAGGTACTGGGAATGTCCTCATTTACTGATGGGGGACAGAAGGGTGAAATTTTTACTGAATCTGTCAGCCAGCAAGTTTGCTATATCTACGGCACTTGAATATGTGGTGTCCTAGACCACCAGTTCTGAACACATCTGGGTGCTACCTTTGAAATTATAGACATATGTGAAGAAGGCCTTATAATTGTCTCTAGTAAATTTGGCCAATTTGGAGTTGAAGTTTGCTTTGGAGTATTTCACCAGTGCTCTTATTTGCTTGTTTAGGCTAAGGAGATATTGCTTCCAACTGGGCACCTGCTCCTTCTTGATCTTGGACAGCAATTGTTTTTCTTTTGTTACAGCATTTATTAATTGCAGATGTCCACCAGACAGGTTTATTCTTCCTTGCAGAGGATGATTTAGTCCTGTCAGGTATTCCTGATTTCATGCATCTATATAAATGTTCATATAGTAATTTGGTACAGTTTGATCTTTTTTTAAGCTGGACATAAACTTAACTGTAATTGAATGTGATGGTGAGTTTTCCTTCTTCGAAGGTGCTCTCAGATCTATGTACCCCTTTATTCCAAAAGATAAAGTTTCAGGTAGACAGAATGTTTTATGCAGCCAGGTTGTTAAGAAGTTTATTATATTGTTTCCCCTCATACTTTTGAGGTATACCATAAATTCAGATGTTATTTCATCTCAGTCTATTTTCTAAATCATCAACTTTATCTATGAGCCAGTTATTTTGTTTTTAAAATAAATTCAGTCTGAGATTCACCTTCAGCTATTCTACCTTCATGATCATTTAAAGCTTCTTCCATGCTGATGATTTGAGCAACTCGTTGTTTCATAAGAATGTCTAAATGTCTTATATTCTTTCTGGACTCTTCTATGAAACATTCTATTTTGGTATCCAGTGTGTCCATTTTAAGTAATACAGCTTGCATATTAAATATTAGTGACTGGATTTCTTTTTTACACAAGAATCCGGAGTACCGTTTCCTGAGTAGCTCACACTGAAGTTACTTCTCCCTTAAAGACGAATAGATTCATAGACTGTTACTAGACTAATGACCCAGGGCCCTTTCTAAGCCTAGCCAAGATTTCCCAAAAGAATAATAATATCCTGTATTCCAATAGCACATTGAGGGCCAGGCATTTATAAGCTACCTCTGTCGATTAGGGACATGCATTTGAAATTCAGATAATAAAATTACAACTATTGAAGAACTTGAAGCTGTAAATATTTTATCTGATAGTGACTAAAGCTAACAAGTATCTCCAAATTCTTATTTTTTGAGTATATTTTTGTCAGAGAAAAGTTTTTAGTCACAGAGCTTTTACCAGTTGCTGCTGTCAATTAGATATCCTGGCCATGCCCCCACCATGAACATATATATATATATATATATATATATATATATATATATATATATATATATATATATATATATATATATATATATATATATATATATATATATATATATATATATATATATATATACATACACACACACACACACACACACTCAGGGCCAGATTCAAAAAATGTACCACAACATATGTACTGCCATGTGCACATTGTGATAAACTTAAACTTTTACATTCAGTAAGCATCCTTACTTGACTGCACAGTCCTCAAACACAAAGGCATGTAGCACCATGAATGATGGCCATGCTGAATGCTAATGGGGAAGTCTAGGGATATGTGCTAATTAGTCATGTATTCTCATCCACGAACTGCCTCAAGAAGTCTTCTACACAGCTGAGTGATTCAAGAAAGTGCTCAGCCATGTGGATCAGCACAGTCATCCCTACCATAAGGCTGTAGTGAACATGAAGTTGGAGGGGGAACTACTAGATACCAGGACTTACTGTAAATGTGCCATAATGGCACCAGCATCAAAAGAGGCATCAGAGGGTAGAGGGAACCCAGGCACTAGGGAGAAAGATTAATATGCTGCTTACAGGCAGTACAACTTTTGCACAGTGCTTATGAGACACAGATTTCCTCAGGAACAAACTACATGTAACAAGCACACATTTATTTAAATAGCTCAACGTTAATAAACTGAAACAGGAATGCACTATAAAGGCTATTTAAGGTTGTTTTTTTGTTTAATTTGTTTATTTTGTTGCTGATCTACTGAAACTGGATTAACCATTTTAGAATAATTTCTGTAAAGGAGACCAATAACATAGAATTTGTTATGATACCCTTGTCTCCTCAACATCTTAGTGGTAAGTGGTCTATAAAAGCCATCGCATTTCAAGCACTGCCTGACACTCCTGCTTTATCATCCCAAATGGCTTAAAACAATTCAGTTGTGGTAGCTGCTACTAACATATTAGAGCCCACGGTTGAGGTAGCACTAACATACCTAAGAAGGGTTTGACTAGTTATCACAGACCTTCCAAGGACAGGGTAAAATTATGGCAAAGCCTAAAAAGGAACAGACATGCCATCCCAATGACGATGGACCTCTCTCTCCCTCTCTCTCTCTCTCTCTCTCTGCAAGTGCTTCTATTGGAAAAATATGTGTTCTTGGTAGAGATGTGATAAGGCCTGACATTGCTTGTCTTACTAGTGGTATCACATCTAATCGTGTATTATAACCTATTGATAATCATTCTAAAGGACAGTTAATGACCTGTCTGTCACCTCTACCTTTTGACAATGATTTCTCTATATGGAATTGCCCTCATCTACCACGTTATTAGTAGGCATCTCAGTCCTTAGTGGTATCTGAAAATTGTTATTGAGAGCAACCGGGCACCAGGTTTTAGCTTCCACTCTCTCTGAACAGACTTAAGTGGTATAATGGACACCATTTGAAAAGTAAAGGCCAGCGTTCATAGGCATTTAGCACACTGCATAGTGCAAATTAGTGTGGGTAGAGGCAATCCTCTGGATGTGTTTTTTAATGTATCCTTTGTATTAACTTTTATTAAAATCAACAGTCATAAAGATGTACATAATAGAGAAAAATAAGCAACATCAAAAGAAATAACATCAACAGCAACAACAATCTTTATAAATATGTACACACATTTATAATGTAGATTAAAAGTTAAGCTACATATCAAAACAAATTACATATTTACACATGCCAAATAAATGTATTGCTTCCTATAAAATCTGTTCCCTGCACTAACTTTTCCTATTGACTTATAGCCTTTTAGTTTTAAGGAGATTCCAATAGAAACATATCAATAACACCAAACCTTTACTTTTTTTCCCTCTATCTCATTTAGTATTTATTTATTTTATTTTATTTTATTTATTTTATTTTATTTAAATTTGTTGACCGGGAGTGTCCGACTGGACGTAGGTCCATTTTCAGCAGAGACCTGGGGAGAAAAGCTCCACAGTAAAATAAACAGACAGTAGTTACATTGGATTACATACTGATTAACAATTTAACGTAGCAATTACTTACAACATATTTACAGATGAAGAACATAGTACATCAGTAGACAACTAGAATCTTTATCTGTGAAGTACATAACAGACATTAACAAATGTTACAATGAGAAGTTCCTGCTGTATAATAAGTACTAGGCTTATGAGCATCTGAACTTGCATTGTACCCATAATATTGTTTTCCTCTGTAATATTGTTAATTTGTCTCTATTCGTATGTATTTGTATGTCTGTTTGGGGCTTTTCCCCTCGGGTCTCCACTGAAAAAGGGTAATTCTTACCCAGCTGGACCAACCCGGTTAACAAATGCAAATAAATAAATAAATAAATAACCAAGGTAGTTAGTGGAGTGGAAAGAAAGGTAGTGGTTGGATGGGGTGGATGATATTAGAGTGGGACTTGCAAGGGCATAGCCAGCATGTTTTTAGGTGCGCTTTTAGTAAAGTTTTGAAGTGGGTGCATGATGGTACGGAGGTAATTGTGGGTGGGAGTGAGTTCCATAATTTGGTTATGGCGCAAGAGAATAGTGCTTCACCAGCAGAGTTATTGGCTTTAGTGATCTGCAAGTGATTATTGTTGCTGGATCTTAGTGGTCTGGTGGTGCGATAGGGTTGGAGTAGATTCTGGTGGGATGGGACATTTAGTGGATGGTTTACTAGTTTGTGGGTGAGTGAGAGTTGATACCACTGAAGGAGGTGAGGGAGTTCAAGCCAGCCCAGTTCAGCAAGTGAGAGACAGTGGTGACTACGGTAGGATGCCCCTGTGGCGAATTTGGCGATTTTGTTGTAGCAGGTCTCTAGCTTGTTTAGATCACATTGCCTTAGGTTGGTGTATATTGGAGATGCATAAAGTAGGGTGGAAATAAGGTGGGAATTTGCTATTGAAATCTTTGCTGCTTTGGTGAGAAATTGCTTATTTCTGTATAACGCTCCTAGTTTTCTGTGGACTTTTTTTA